>NC_068400.1:9944894-10004894 GCF_023724105.1 Carassius gibelio
TGTGTGTGTGTGTGTGTGTGTGTGTTTGTGTCTGTTCTCTGTGTGTGTGTGTGTGTGTCTGTCTCTGTGTGTGTGTGTGTGTGTGTGTCTGTCTCTGTGTGTGTGTGTGTGTGTGTGTGTGTCTGTCTCTGTGTGTGTGTGTGTGTGTGTGTGTGTGTGTGTGTGTGTGTGTGTGTGTGTGTGTGTGTGTGTGTGTGTGTGTGTTTGTGTCTGTTCTCTGTGTGTGTGTGTCTGTCTCTGTGTGTGTGTGTGTGTGTGTGTGTCTGTTCTCTGTGTCTCTGTGTGTGTGTGTGTGTCTGTGTCTCTGTGTGTGTGTGTGTGTCTGTGTCTCTGTGTGTGTGTATATGTGTGTATGTGTATCTTTGTGTGTGTGTGTGTCTGTCTGTCTCTGTGTGTGTGTGTGTGTGTGTGTGTGTGTGTGTGTGTGTGTGTGTCTCTGTGTCTCTGTGTGTGTGTGTGTGTGTGTGTTGTCAGTGTCTCTGGACTGCTCTGCTCTGTCATGTGGTATGTATTAGTGTAGGTGGCGTCAGAGAGCGAGTGTGTTTATAGTGATGCAGGAATGTGTTTGGTGTCATGTGATGTTTAATCGCTGATGTTTAGTCGTTATACAGCCGATCCGGTGACCGCAGTAAAGCTGTACTGACTTCACCAGCATGTGTTGCACCTCTGTTTAACTCTTCACATGCTTTTGCAGGTTTATTTGTACTTCTCTGCTTTAAGAAGATGATTTTAGCTGTTTTTATGTGTGGATGATGTATTTCAGAAGCAGTGCTTTGGGGTTTTCTGCTGCTCAGTGTTGTTTTCTTTCTGTATTATTATTAAGACAAACTCTTGTTAACTGCCTGTTTAGCACAGAATGTCCGTTGTGAGTTTGTGAAGGATTGCAGTAATGTTTTGAGGTTGCTGGTTCATGCTGTTTCTTTGCTGCAGTTTACAGTTTTCTTCATTAGGCAGCATCTGTAGTTTTTATTGAGCAGTTAAAGATGCTTTGTAGGAACGTGAGAGTGCACTTTCTGTTTTATATCCATCTGTTTTTGGGCTAAGTGTGTGAGAAACAGCAAAAATAATTCATTAATTAACATGAACTAACAATGAATAGTAATGAACGTGTGTGCGTGTGTTTTCAATGTCTGTCTTTATGTTTGTCTAATTAATTTCTTCTGTAACTAAGTGTGAGATTGAGAAACAAACAAACAAACAAACAAAACTACTCTGTTAGAAAGCGGTGCCTGCTGTATATTGGATCGGTATTGAAGGTCTGCTGTCTGTCTCTCTCTTTCTGGTTTTCTCTCTGTCACTTTATCCTCCACTTAGAGCCCAAATTTCATTATGGACATTATCTGCTGAGCACTGCGTTCTGCCCCGAGCGCTAATGTCCTCATCTCACTAATGCATGTAGACAATCAGTCAAAGTCAGGTTTAGTGGAGCGCATGGCAAATTATCTTCAGTCTGTCCAGTTTCCAGAAGAATGAAAATGTGCTCACCCTCAACCCTTCCCAGATCAGGAAGAGTTTGTCTCTTCATCAAATGTAGCATTGCATCAGTGTCTCATTAATGGATGCTCTGCAGTGAATGGGTGCCGTCAGAATGAGAGTCCAGCTTTTGTCTTCTCCAGATGTTCACTGATGGACTGTAGTGCTGTGGATTACTGTGATGTTTTTATCAGACTCTCATTCTGACGGCACCCATTCGCTTCAGAGCATCCATTGATGAGACACTGATGCAACGCTACATTTCAGATGAGTGTGAATGCTGACTGATCACAGCGTATATTAAGTCCTTCCCCATGTTCTTAACATAACAAGATCCAGCAATCCCATCAGCGCCGCCTCATCTGTCACCGCGGATTCATGACTGTTGCACACCATTTAGCTTCATCTCATTATTGGCTTCGTTAAGAGCTCAGAGCAGTATATATCTCAGCTGATGAGAATCTGAATCAATGCTCACAATGAAGGCCATATGTGTGATTTTTGTTTGAAATAAAAACATGCAACAAGTTATATAAAAGTTATGCAAGCAGAAGTATGGTCCTAAATGCAACGGGACATTTTTAGGCACTTGGTTTCTTTTTCTGCTTAGTAGCATTGGTGTACACATTTGGCTTTTTAATAATAAATGCTGCATATCTAGAGAGTATAATGCTAATACGCTATTCAGAATCTGCAAGTATTAAGAAATTTGTGTTTTTGAATTGAAATTGACATGTTTATTCATCTCGGATGCATTAAATATATTAAAATATTACTGTAAAGAGACATTTATTGTACAGATTATTTCGGGGGAAAGTATAAAATAGTGTATTATTCAAAATGTATTTATGTTAATATTTTCTAAAAACATATTTGTGCCTTTTTTTTTTTTTTTGGATATGTATTTTTAAAGCATTAAAAAAACTTTATTCTTTCTATATTTTAAACTATTTTCCCTATGTTCCCAAATTATTTCAATTTGATAAAAAACATTCACATGCATCACTTTTTAACAAAATTTTTTGAACATATAAGTCATTTGAATAAAAATCAGCAAGAAATATACTTTATAATGCTACAAATATAATATAAATCAAATGAAGCATTATTATATTATATTATTGACGCCGGTCTCCTTCACCTTCATGTCCTTCAGACGCAGTTCTGCAGCTTCAAGCTGTTTTTCTCCAGCCCTTGTGAACACAAATGATAACAAAACTTAGTTTTTGGGTGAAATGATCCACCTTACATCTTCACTAGAGGGAGCTGTTGAATTCATTATAAAACACAGGCATGTTTAACATCAATATAAGACCCTTTTTACCCTTCTAAACTCAACCCCATCTCAGTTTTGATGTGTAAATCCAGCACAGACACCATCTGTGTACTCGCTCTAATGCTGCCGTGATATTGATGCATGGTGTTTTTCATTGCTTCTGACAGAGTGTTTGATGAAGACTCGTCTAACACAATGACACACACCTATAATTAAGTCTGTTACACGGAGTCTGTGCCAGGAGAGCGATATAATCTGCTTAAGAGCCTCAGCCAGAGAAACGGCAGAGAAAGTTCTGGATCTCGGCCAGCGTGAGGAAAACAATGAGCAAACACCAATAAACCATCAGAGGCTGGGTGTTAAAGGGACAGTGCACCTCAAAATGATCAATGTTTCTGTTATCGTCTAACCACATTTATGTTGTTTCAAACCTATATTAATTATTTGTTTCAGTGGAACAAAAAGCAGATGCTTTGCAAAATGTTCATACTGCTTAGTTTTACACAATGAAAGTGAATGGTGACCAAGGCATGGCCAAAAGCCCAAAAAAAGCCCAAAAGCATCAAAACGTACATTAACATACTTGGTATATATAACTTGCTATATCATTTAAGATTTACATTTGTATTTATTTTTACATAGGCCTACTGTAGTTATAATTTAAAAACTCTTATAAATTCCATTTCGATTTAAAATTAGATTTGTTTGTTTTTGGTGGTATAATGAATAATGACCTTCATTATTCTTTTCTAATGCTGCTTTTATGGTATTTTATAGCATTTTGGGGAGTATAATATTTATTTAAAATATATTAATGTAATATTTATTCATTATACTTTTTAGACAATGTGTTTCCAAATATGGTAAGGGGCGTAACCATTCCGAGGTATTCGGCCAATCACAACACACTGAATAGCTACGCAATATCACGTTCATTATCGAAGGCGATTCATCTGGGATAATAAACGCGATATTGAGTAGCTTGTCAGCGATCTACGGCACTGTCTGTTTAATGCTGCTCCATTTAAAAGCAGGTGATGGCGATTTTGCGGTAATCAGGGAAGCAGCTTTACTGATTAGATGCACATGATCATATTGTTAGATATATCGGCCAGCCCTAGTGTGTGTGTGTGTGTGTGAGAGAGAGAGAGAGAGAGAGAGAGATTGAGAGAGTCCTTTGTGCAATTACCTTGATGTATCTGAAAAAATCTAAATAAGCACCTCAGCTCTCAGAACTACATGGAGTAAACAAAAAAAAAAATTGCGTTTATGCACCGCTGCCTTTTGAGGGTGAAAAGTACAGACCAAACAAAAACAAGTGGATTTAAACACTTGCATGCCATCCTGATGGTCATTTGATGGTGAGAAGAGCAGCAAGCAACAAGAGAAAGGGCTTATACCAAAACGTTAGAAATGATTGTGCAGCTTGACCCCTTCAGCGAGCTGCAGGGTGTATGGTCTTCTCCCTCTGACACCACAGACTCAGAGTTAGATCCTGATTTTATTGTGGCACCCTTATCATCCTCTCACACTTCCACTGAAGGTGAGGAGGATTCAGAGGATCCTGTATCAGGGTGGATTGGGAGAAACGGTAAAGTGTGGTTTTCCACCAACGTGGAGACAAGTACAGACGGCCTTTGTGTGAAATCCATGTCTTTTTTCGATGGTAAAGCCTGTCTAAAATCTTAAAATGCTTTAAGGATACACTTTTAGATTTTTCTGTAAAATAATCTACCTTGCATCAGATTTATGAACATCATTTATTATGAATCAAAATGCAAAAACAACTTCAAGTAAACTGCAGCTCGCTGGAGGGGTCAAGCTCCACAATCATTTCTAAAACTTTGGTACAAGTCAAGCCCTTTTTCGTGTTGCTTGCTGCTCTTCTTATCTTAAAATGACCAGCAGGATGGCATGCAAGTGTTTAAATCCACATAGCTTGTTTTTGTTTAGTCTGTATTTGTCACCACCATTAACAGGCAGCAGGTGCATAAATACACTTATTTTGTTTTTGTTTACTTCATGTAGTTCTGAGATCTGAGGTGTACATTTTGATTTTCTCAAATACATCAAGGTAAGTAAGGTCTCTCTCTCTCTCTCTCTCTCTCTCTCTCTCTCTCTCTCTCTCTCTCTCTCTCTCTCTCTCTCTCTCTCTCTCTCTCTGTCTCACTTTCCGGTGTGACTGTTGCGCGAGGGTGTGGGTGCAGGTGCAGGTGCGTGGAGGAGAGCGGTTTGCGTGAGTAAATGTGTGGGTGTTTTTGAGCGCTTGTGTGGGGTATTGAGAGTGTGGTGAGTGAAGTGGATTTTTGTGTCTAAAAATCTTTGCTTTTTCCGCCTTTTTTTCTTTGTTTGTTTGTTTGTTTGTTTGTGGTTGTTTTTTTGGTGTGGTTTGGGCCGCGTGCTACCGGTCTTTACCGGGAGAAGCATGACGAGCCCAGCTACACAGGTTTTGTCTACACTCACGCGACGCAATGCGGTCAAAGTGGCGTTGGCGGCGAGTGTAGAGGACATTTGTTTAGCGATAGGCGAAGTTGTAGGACATGATTGTATTCTATCCGCATCGAGAATGAATAACGCTACGGTGATTTTTCTTAGTAATGTTGAAAAGGTGAATGAAGTAGTTGAGCGTGGGATTGTAATTAGTGGCGAGTTTGTTCCTGTTCTTCCCCTTTCACTACCTTCTAAGAGGGTCACCTTATCTAATGTTCCCCCCTTTCTCAGTGACGAAATAATAACAGAAGCTTTATCACGATATGGAAAATTGGTATCCCCAATTAAAAAAATCCCGATTAGCACGGATTCTCCCCTTTTGAAACATATTGTGTCGTTCAGGAGATTTGCGTACATGATAATTCAGGATGATGAGGAATTGGATCTTAAACTTAGTTTTAAGGCTGATGAATTTGATTACATCATTTTTGTAACAACTGCTAAAACCAGGTGCTTTTCTTGTGGAAAAACGGGTCACCTAATTCGTAACTGCTCAGAAAAGAAAGTCACTGAGAAAGGAGACATGGTCTCCAATCCAAGCACGAGTAGAGAAGCTGGTATAGTTTCACTGAGCTCAGAGGTGCAAGGTGACCACAATAAGGAGACTGTGGTGATTTCCAAGAAGTTAGCTGGAATAAAAACTGTTGATGTGACTGGTATAGATTCAGAAAAGAAAGACAAAATTGATATGATATCTGATGTAAAAAAATATAAAAACTTCCTGAAAAAGAAAGAGAAGGTGGTACTACTGGGACTGATGTTAATCAGGCTAAGAGTGGAATTGATTGTGTGGAAGTGGAGATGGAGACAGGAACAGAATTGTTCAAAACACCTCAAAAAAGAAAAATGAGTGATAAGTCTCAAAATAAGAAAGTTGTGAAGAAAGCTGACTTATTTGGTAGCGATGATAATGAAACAGAAAGTGAAGGTGAATCATCAGATTCTAGTGTGGCGTTGTCTCTGAGTGATTTCTCTGTTCGTAGCTATGATGCTGAAGAGATCAAATTATTCCTTAAGTCAACGAAGAACAAGAGAGGGGTGTGTGTACAAGAGTATTTCCCTAATGTAACACAGTTTGTGGAGAAAACGAGGAATTTAATGGCTGAAGGTTGCTTCACAAATAAAGAAGTTTATCGTTTAAAAAAATTGGTGAGGAATGTAGAGAAACTCAAGAATGATGTTGAATAAGTTAAGCTCATGTTCCACATTAATGAGTGTGGTTTTTTGGGGGCTTTTTTTTCTCCTCTCTGTCATGAGTGAAGTTCGTCTAGCAACCCTGAATGTAAATGGTGCTAGAGACTTTAAGAAAAGAGGAATGATAAATGAATTAATGAAACAGAAGAATCTTGATATTTTATTGTTACAAGAAACACATAGTGACGGGGGGAATGCAGCAGATTGGGAAAAAGAATTTGAAGGGCTGACTGTTTTAAGCCATAACACTTCGATAAGTGCAGGAGTTGCAGTAATTTTTTCTAAGAGTTTTAATCCAATTTCTTACGTTATTGATGAAGTTGTGAAAGGAAGACTAATAAAAATCAGAGCTGTCTATGAAAGTTATATTTTAATTATAATCTGTATTTATGCTCCAACAGTCCCTATGGAAAGATTGTTGTTCCTAGACTTATTGGGTACTACTTTACAAAATTGCTCGGAAGAGGAATATTTGTTTTTGGGGGGAGATTTTAATTGCACAGAAAATATGATGGATAGGAACCACGTAGAACCCCATTTGTTGTCTCAGAAACGTCTTATTCATTTCATTAAGAAGTTTGATCTTTGTGATATTTGGAGACAATTAAACGGAAATATAAGACAATATACATGGGTTCATGTGAGGGAAAACATGGTTTCCCTTGCCAGATTAGATAGGTTGTATGGTTTTACTCATCAGTTTAATATTTTCAAGAATTGCTCTATAACCCCAATAGGTTTTTCTGATCATAGTATGGTACAATGTAATTTTATTTTAAATTCATTCAAACCTAGCAGCGCCTATTGGCATTTCAATATTTCTTTATTGAATGATAGTTTTTTTAGAGATTCTTTTAAATATTTTTGGCAGAATTATAGAAAATCAAAGACTAATTTTAGATCAATACAACAGTGGTGGGACATTGGTAAAGTTAAAATTAGACAGTTTTGTCAACAATACACTCGCAACGTCACCATAGAGTTTAAAAGATCTCTGGAAACTTTGGAGAATGAATTAAGTGAGTGTCAAAAAATAGCTGAATCAACTGGGACAAGTAATCATTGGGAACTATTTTTTAAAAAGAAAGCTCAGTTAGCGGATCTGCTGGAATACAGAACACAGGGCGCATTGGTCAGATCAAGATTCCAAAATATAAATCATATGGATGCACCGTCAAAATTTTTTTTCTGTTTAGAGAAAAAAAATGGGCAGAAGAGATTGGTTAAAGCCTTGCGATCGGAAGAGGGTCAATTTTTGTTGAACCCTAGTGATATACGAAAGAGAGCAGTTGATTTTTACAAAGATTTGTATAGAAGTGAGTGTGTAATAGAAGGTGATGAGGACAGTAATTTTTTTAATTCCCTACCAAAGATGTCAGAAGAAGGTAATGTGGCTCTTTCAGGTGGGCTTAGTCTGGGAGAGTTATATAAGGCCCTTCATGACATGGAGTCGGGAAAAGCTCCTGGGATTGACGGCCTTCCAATTGACTTTTACAAGTCCTTCTGGGCAGAGATGGGAGCGGATTTGTTACAGGTGCTGAGTGATAGTCTGGCAAAAGGTATGTTGCCGTTGAGCTGCAGGAGAGCAGTGATAACGCTAATACCAAAGAAAGGAGACTTGACAGACATAAAGAACTGGCGCCCTGTATCACTTCTTTGTTGTGATTATAAACTGCTCTCTAAGGCTTTGGCAAACAGATTGGCCGAAGTAATAAGGCAAGTAATACATCCAGACCAGTCTTACTGTATTCCGCGCAGATCCATTGTTGATAACATCTCTTTAGTTCGAGATGCTTTCGAGGTGTCAAAATTGCTGGATTTGGATTTTGGAATGATTACACTGGACCAAGAGAAAGCTTTTGATAGGGTTGAGCACCCCTATTTGTGGAAAACTTTAGCAGCGTTTGGTTTAAAAAAAGATTTTATTATGATGGTCCAGGTACTCTATAGTGAAATTGAAAGTGTATTGAAGATTAATGGCGGTTTATGTGCTCCATTTCAGGTTAAAAGAGGTGTAAGACAAGGGTGCTCTCTATCTGGAATGTTGTATGCCTTGGCCATCGAACCTTTATTACAAAAAATAAGGGAAAAAATCGATGGATTACATTTGCCTAACTGTAGAAAAAATATATGTTTATCTGCTTATGCTGACGATGTAATGGTGTTTGTAAGTGGACAAAAAGATGTGCAAAGTTTATTTAATCTGATTAATGATTTCACTGTTGTATCTTCGGCAAAAGTGAATTGGAAGAAATGTGAAACACTTTTGGTTGGTAAATGGAAAAATGGTAAACCAAAAATACCAGAAGGTTTGGTCTGGGGTGAAGGTGGTTTAAAATATTTGGGAGTTTTTTTAGGTGATGACACGACTCAACAAAAGAATTGGGAAGGAGTTGTTGAAAAAATCAAAGGACGTTTGGAAAAATGGAAGTGGCTGCTCCCTAAAATGTCATATAGAGGACGCATTCTTGTGATCAACAACCTGGTCGCGTCTTCACTGTGGCATAAGTTGGCGTGTGTTGATCCTCCTCCTCAACTTCTAATGAAAATACAAGCGATTATTGTAGACTTTTTCTGGGATAAATTACACTGGATTCGGCAGAGTGTTCTTTACCTACCGAAAGAAGAAGGAGGACAAGGACTGATTCATTTACAGAGCAGAACTGCTGCTTTTCGTTTGCAGTTTCTGCAGAGACTTATAGACGGTGCATCAGATGTCAGCTGGAGGGTAATGGCCCACATAGTCTTGCAAAGCTTTGGAGGTCTCGGACTAAACAAACATCTGTTTCTACTAAACCCTTTAAAAATGGACTTGTCTGTTTTTCCACCTTTTTATAAGAGTCTTTTTAAAGTTTGGAGTCTCTTTTATATTCAGAAATCTGAAAACCCGTACTCACTTCACTGGCTTCTGGAGGAACCTTTAATTCTTGGGGCTCGGCTCGATGTGAATGACAATAATTGTGGTTTTAAGCTTAAAGAATCAAAAGTGATTATTTTAAGACATTTGCTGGACATAGCTGGAGAGAAATTGGACAATGCTGTTAAAGTAGCTGATTTTTTAGGCATTAAATCTGTTAGATTAGTTGCAATGTTTTTAGCTAAGTTAAAGTCTATCTTCACAACAGAAGAGGTTTTAATGTTGAAAGATTATTTTTCTGGAGTGTCCATTCCTGATGAAAGTGATTTTTTCCCTTGTTTGATGATCTCACCAAAGTTGGATGGTTTTAATGGTTTTCCTTTTAAAACTTGGGACTCCCAGTGGTTGGACGTAATATCTACTAGAGGAAAAATACTGTATGGAGCCTGTGTAATGGGTTTTAATAAGAATCATTTGGCAAGAAAAACAGATACACCATGGAGATCTTTTTTTTGCTTAAAGGAAAATGAAAAACCAGAATGGAGAGTACTATATAAACCGCCATTATCAAAAAAGGTTGGGGATTTGCAATGGAGAATTCTTCATGGAATTTTAGCGGTTAATTCTTTTGTTTCGATTTTAAATGTGGAAGTTAATGATGATTGTCCCTTCTGTTTACAAAGAGAAACAATTTTTCATGAATTCGTACAATGTGCTAGATTAATACCTTTATTTGTTTTTTTAGAAAAATGTTTTTGTGGTTTTAATGAATTGTTTACGGAAACTGTGTTTATTTTGGGGTTTAAATATAGTAAAAAAAATAAGTACATTTGTCAGTTACTGAATTTTATAATTGGGTATGCAAAAATGGCAATATATATTACTAGAAGGGATAAAATTGAACAGAAACATGGGCAAAACATCATTGACACTTTTTTAACATTGGTAAAATCAAGAGTGCTGATTGATTACAAGTTTTATAAAAATATGAATGATCTGTTTACTTTTGAGAAGATTTGGTGTTGCAAGGGAGTTTTGTGTACCATTTTTGAAGATGATTTAATTTTTTTTCCGTAATTTGTTTTTTTCCTGTTGGCAGTTTGTTATTGTTTTGTGTGTATTAAGATGATTGTGAATTAAAGTTATTTTTCAAATTCAATTCTCTCTCTTTCTCTCTCTCTCTCTCTCTCTCTCTCTCTCTTTCTCTCTTACACACACAGATACACACACACACACACACATAATATAATATGATGTTATACTCCATATAGCTCCATATACAAGCCAGAAACTAAGCTTTTTTTTGCACAGGCCTATCTAAAGGGTTAATGGTCAATAGGGCAAAAACAGCCACAAACAATAAATGAGGGAGAAATTAAATTAAAAAATTAAAATATAATGCTGCATAAAAACTAACAATGCATCAAAGCCAATGTTGTTACTAATCTTTAACATGCCAAAGACAGTGATAAAAGGTAAAAAAAAAAAAAAAATCCTGCCACAATTACTCTTTATATTGAAAATAAGTCATTTTGTTTGGTATTTAGTTTTTTAAACATTTGGTAGTTTTGATCAGGACTGAGGTTGATTAATAGATTTATGCAAAAAATTAAAAAATATATATATTTATCTGATACATTTTTACAGAAGTTTAATTTATTGGATGTTTTCATCTCGAACATAACGAAAGGTTAGTGAATTTGAACAATGCACAAGGGTTAATGAGACCGAAGACAACCATTAGAATTACCCATAATGAATTATATCTCATGTTTAACCAATACAGAGACATCAGAGCCAGCAGTAAATTCCAGAAAATCTAGCTAGGTGAGGCGCTCTCTCTGCGGGTTCATGAGCACAGAATTGCAGCAGACCATTTCTGTCCGAAAACATCGACACACATTTTCAAATAGACATTATCTTCATTAACAAACTGCATATTCAAACTATAAACAAGTACATTCTCACCTGAAAACCTCTTAAAACTACATTCTGTGACAAAAACAATACTATTTATAATTTATATATACTCCTATCAGCCAATCAGATTTTAGGACCAGATAGAACTGTTCTATGCACACACACACACATGTATGTATGTATATATATATATATATATATATATATATATATATATATATATATATATATATATATATATATATATATATATATATATATATATTATTTTTACTTGAATATTAGCAAAATAATACATTGAAATGTATGTAAATTAATTATTATAAATTAATATTAAAATGAAAATAGTAAGATAATAGTTATTGTTTTTAAGTGTTAAATATTTGTAATTTAAAATTAGAATTTGTGATTCAAAATAATACATTTTAAATTTATGTGAATTCATTATTCATCAATATAATTAATTATTAATTATACTGTGTGTGTGTGTGTTTATATAGCAGCATGTAATGCAACATTGTATTTAAAATAATTGTATAATTAAATATTATTTGAAAATTTAAAAGAAAATCTGTTATTAAAAATAATAGACTATTTATAATTAATAATACATAAATTCTTATTTAATAATTATAAATTATCAAAGACAGAATTAATGGATTCAGCTGATGTGTCAGGATGATTTATTTCTTTAGTATTTACTGTAAGTGTAGAAGTGCATAGCTGAGATCAGTGTTAGCATGAGGGAGGAGGTCGAGAGCTTGGAGTGACTGATCATATTCCAGCCGAGGGGAATCTGACGGCCTGAAACGGCCCTGAAGGAGTCTCCTCCCACACACACACACACACACACACACACACACACATACATACACGTGTAAAACACTCTGTCCTGTGGCCCCATGCAGCATGTGAGCCCCGAGGAGGTCTCTCTGTCTCTCTGTGTGTCTCTCTCTCTCTCTCTCTCTCTCTCTCTCTCCTCTCTCTCTCTCTCCCTCTCTCTCTCTCTCTCTCTCTCTCTCTCTCTCTCTCTCTCTCTCTCTCTCTCTCTCTCTCTCTCTCTCTCTCTCTCTCTCTCTCTCTCTCTCTGCTGCTGGAGTCTCCGGCTGGCTCGAGGAATGTGCGGAGCGTGGATTTAGTGGTCTCTCGTGTGGATTATCACTGGGATTGTGTTGGGAATACCGCCGGATTGTGTGGAGGATGAGCTGGCAGCGGTGTGTGTGGATTACAGAAGCGGGAGGAACCTGAGAAACAGACGTGTTTCTCGCCAGCTGCGGACATCTGCTGTCTGCCGCTGGAAAACCGTCTCCGGAAACGCACATAGCTCCGGGAGTTTAGGGACCATGAACTCTGGAGTAGCTGTGAACGAGGGAAGCGAGGTAAGACGAGGCTCTGACTGCGGCGTGCGTGTCTCTGATGATCTGCGGTCGCCTCAAACCCACACACACAGGGAAAGACTCATGCTCTCGTTTTCTTTCCAAGCGTGTTTCTGTGCTGTCACTTTTAAAGTTGCAATCACAGCTTCATCATGTGATTCTCATCCTCGCTTTCTTCAGGGTCAGATCGCATCAGATGTCAGATGTGCTTGTTTTAAACTTTTTTACTAACGGAATCTAGAACAGAGAGATTAGAAAAAAAAGTGTAGAAAACATGTAATCTAATATAAAATCAGTAGCTTTTTTTAAGTATTATATGTATAAAAGAAATAAAGTGCAAAATTTGTTCATGTAAAATGAAATCTGATGATGACCTTCATCATAAACATTTTGTTTGCTATATATGCCTCTCCTTGTTTTTTCAGCGTCTTGTGCCATGAGCTCAACATTTTTAAGAATGATCCATAAAATATAATAAATTGATATGTCTAAATATTTATTAATTAATATTGTAATTTTATTTATCTATTATATATTTATGCAGGGTTCTGTAATATATATTCTATATTTTATATTCAGTTAATATATATATATATATATATATATATATATATATATATATATATATATTATTAATATTTTTTATTTATTTATTTACAGAGTTATATTTTACATTAACTCAAGTAATGTATATTAATTATTATAATTATTTATAAATAATCATCTTTATATATAATATTTTTATTCATATAATTATTTTTAAGAAAATATTTATGCTTGTGCCGTCTTCCAGAACAAATATAAATACATAAATACATTGGTCAGAAAGTGTGGTAACACTGTATATATAAATAAATTACATTATTTTACATTAATACATTTTGCACTACTGTATGTTCACATTTAAAATTTTTCATTAAATGCATTACAAATGTATAATGAAATAATTGTTTATTTCATGCCTCCATTGAACTAGTGCTTGTTGAGCATCAAGTCAAGATTTCTCTGAGAAAACTCCTTGTTTTGTCACAGCAAAAGAAAAAAGAGACGTATAGCTCGCTTGTAATGTCTGGCCGTGTGTTTGAGTTTCATCGCTCGGAGCGTTTGATCCCACACCAAATCACATGAAAGCTTCACTTAATAGAGAGCGCCTTTGATTGGGACCTGCTAGCGTAACAGTTTAATTGTCCAGACGTGTGTTAATGTGAAGCGTGTGGCAGCTGCTGCCTGTTTTATGGGCTGGTGTTTACAGATGTTATCCGCTCACATCGATCACAGATTGAGTCTTACAGCACTTCAGGAGCATCTCTGGGGATTATACCAGTCAAATGACGCATTGCTGGTTCTGAATTATTCCTCTGTTTTATAAAAATGAACTGGAAGTGTTTTTAGAGTAAAGTTCTCAAGGTCAAATCCTGTGAAACAGCAGATGTCAGTTGATTTATATTATGCACTTGAGCGCCATTTATTTATTTTCAAATATTTTTTGTCTTATTTATTGTTTTGTTGATTGCATAAGAAATAGTTCTGAAGTATATCCCAGTTTGTAAAAATGAACTGGATGTATTTTTTTTTTATAGTAATGGTCTCAAGGTCAAATCCTGGAGAATCATTTTTTGTATTCTAGAGAAATAAATTAAAACGGCAGATGTCCAAGGATTTATATTATACACTTGATAACTGGATAATTTATTTATTTATTAAAAGTGCATTTGTTTATTGGTTGTTGTTGATTACTGATAAAAATAAAATAAAAACTTTTCAACAGCAGATGTCAATGGATTTATATTAAGCATTTAAGTTATTTATTTACATGTTTATTCAAATTAATTTTATTCTTAATTTTTTTATTAAATTATTTTAAGTGAATTTATCTATTTTTATTCATTTGATTTATTTTATTTTATTAAATTGTATAAAGTATTATACAAGTATTAATTAGATTGTACTTTATTTTAAGTTTAACTTCTTTTTTTCCACCTTTTTTTATTTTTAAGTGTAGTTTTATTCTGTTTTTAAACTGCCCAGACTGTTCAGTGTATGCAAGTGATTTATTTTCCAATTTAGTAATTTTGTGCCATAATAAAGTCTAATAGTTGCAGTTAAACTTCATAAAATTAACCAGAAGGCTGTTATAGTTGAGCAAGTATAACATTCTGTGCATGTTATGTTTGCAAAGCACCGTGAATATTGCAGATTACAGTTAATTTAATTACATACTAACTACATACATAGTAAGTCACTTTGGATAAAAGCATCTGCTAAATGCATGAATGTAATGTAAATGTATTTCCGATGCTGCACTTTTGCACCGTTTCCATTGTAAGTGCGTTATTGTAAATACAACAAGTTGAAACTATATTGTTAGCACATGTTGATTATATTACACTGGGATTTTAGTAGTGTATTTAGTAAGGTTAATAATGCTTTCAAAGTATTTCTTGTTATTTGTTCTTGTTAACAAAGGTAAAGTGTTCCCGAGAACATTCCTTCAAGGAAGAGTCGGCCTACGGTTGACATGGTTTTCAGGAATTCGTCTGTCCTCACGCTGGACGGCCGGGAGACGTGAGACAGAGCTGTCTTTATCGTCTTCAGGCAGACGGACAGAAATAAAAGCACTGTTTGATAAGCATAGGGCTGCTGTCTATTTTTATCTGCACTTGGCCTCTTCACACTGATTTAGTGCGGCGTTGGTCTCGCTGGCTGTAGTACACACTAAAGCACTTTAGACGGAGGATACTGGATCTGCTCGAGCTTTCTGACGCTGTGTGTGTGGGTGTGTGTGTGTGTGTGTGTGTTACCAGAAGGTCTGGTGTCTTTTCCTTTACTCTGTCTTTATTATTTCCAACTTACTAATACGCTGATGAATCAGCTTTCTCTCTTTTGTCATCTTTGTTATTTCCAAAATCAGAAAGCCTGATACTGAGACATTTTTGAGGTTATTGACTGGTAACTCTGCTTATTTGGCCAATTATGTGAAGACTAAACTTCAGAATTAATTTAGTTTGAGACTGTTTTTCAGATTATATTGGCTCATTGAAGTCATTACAACATTATACAGAATATTTGACCACAGAAAGCCAATATATTGACCAAATCAGGCACTAGATATAGATGTAAGTAGGGATTCACAAACTTTTACATCAGCTGAAACTCTTCAGCGTAAAATATTTGGCTCTTTAGTAGAGATCGACCGATATGGGTTTTTCTATAGCCGATGCCGATGTTTAGAGGTCAGGGTCAGCCGATGGCCGATATGTGCTGCCGATTTTTAGGGCCGATATCTTGGAGTTTTCCCCTTCATTTGCATGCTAAAATGTCACACTAATAATAAGTGGATGCACAACATTTCTAAACTTATCATTATTTATTAAGAACTGACTTGAACCATCTCTCAAATCTTAATTTTTTCACGGTATTAAAATAAAAAATGTATCCAAAGTTAATCAAACAAATCAATAAACTGACTAAGTATTAAATATATAAAAGGGGTGTATATATATATATATATATATATATATATATATATATATATACACCCCTTTTATATATTTATATATATGTATATATATTGATATATATATATATATATCAATCATATCAATTGTTTACATAAAAGTTTTAGAGCATTTATCAAGCAGAATTTTTCAAGTTTGTTGGAACATAAATGTAAACTTACATATACATTTAAATAAAATAAATAAAAATAAATTAAACCGAAAAATATAAAAAAATAAAATATCTAAAAAAATAAATAAACATATAATAAACAGAACAAGACGTGAGCAATAACCTCCAAATACATCTGGTCAAACCCGCGCTCGCTCATCCTCATATGCAAGCACTAATGTCTCAATCTAATGGACTGTAAATGCAGATTTTTTTTTTAAAACAAATAGGCCTAGCCAAACACAAAAATTCTAAATCTAATATTTAGCAGAACAGGATCAAACAAAGTACTGGTCATAATTCTTGCATAAAATGTTTGATGTGATAAAAGCGTTCCACTGACTGCGCAGCACAGCCACAAGTGCCACAGTAACGTTTGGGATCATTTTATTTTTAATACTATAGTGTCATTTGAAAACATTGCAATTGCGTTTTAAAATACAACAACTAGCACCACAAAACCATCTAAAGAGACACATTCAGCAGTCTCCTTGACAAAGTAAAATAATGTCAAACGTATGGCGTGCTCTCTTCATTTTATCAAATGATCATAATCACATCTATTCATTTTACAGTCCTGCTACTAGCATTTTATTCAGACTAAACCCCTTTAAAACAGGTGAGAAAGCTTTTTTTTCCAATTGGCTTTTGCCCATAATAATAATACCAATACCGATATATAAAAAAAATATCGGCCCGATATATCGGCCGACCTCTACTCTTCAGATCAAATTCTGACACTAGATAATTCATGCACAGTCAAAGACTGGTGTCACTTGTTGTTGTTTTGGTCTTTTTTCATCATTTCCAACTAGGGTGTTATATTGCACAGTCCATTTAATTGGCAGATATTGGGATTTTTTGCTATTAGTCCGATAACTGTACTTCAGACTGCATGTAAGACTGTGATTATTTATAGAAATATTTCAGCCAAAAATCAAAACTTTGTCATAATGTCCTCGACATCCTGTCATTCCAAACCTGGATGCATTTTTTCTAATGTTGAACATAAAAGAAGGTATTTTGCTGAGTTTTGAAGAACCAAACAGTTGTTGGCACCCATTACAGTAACTTCCATTCTGTTGAAGTCAATGGGTACCGTCAACTGTTTAAGATTACCACCATTCTTCAAAATATCTTCTGTTGTTTTCAACATAATAAAGAAACTCTCGGAACGACATGATGGTGAGTAAATGATGACAATGTTTTAATTTTAGGTGAACTGTCCCTTTAAGGCAAGACACTACAGACAAAACCTTTTTTTTCATGCACTGGTCAAAACTGAGTTTTTACACAGTATTTGTCATCATGATTTCTGTCAGGTGAAGCTCTGCCAAGATACTCGACAGCAGGTTTATTTTTCTTACGTTTTTCTTCAGAATATCTCGTCTGTGCTGAACTTGTAAAGGCATGACTGCGCAGTTGCTAAGGAGTTCTGGGTGGTTGTTAGGTGCTGTGTTACCCAGGTGGACAAGTTTGAATACTGTTTTTAAACAGACATTTAACACGTTTTAATCAGCGATTAGACCATTTCCATGATGAAATATTCAGATGAGTTGAATCTTTAAATTCATTCCCTATAGAACAGCCGTTTTTACCTTTACGTTTCATATATAATGTTATTTTACTATTGTTTATATACTGTTATAGTATTTATTAATAAGTTGCAGAACACTTTATTTTTTTTTTATTTTATATTTTGTTATATTCTTTTTCATTTTTTATTAGTGTTTGTTTCTTTTAATATTTTTTAAATATTTTTTATTTGTTTTTTAGTTTTTTTTAACTTAAACGTTTTTAAAACTTATATGTTATTTCAGTTATTTTTGTATAATAATATGTATTTTATTTCAGCTTCATTTCAGTAGCGAAAGCGTTTTTTTAAGTCAAATAAATTTAAATATATTTAAAATATATGCAAAGTACTTTTAATTAATCCAAATAAGCGAAACGGTATTTTATAAATATGGTCAGTTTGCTGATGATAATTTATTAGTCATTAGTGTATTACTGTTTATTAGTAATTTTTATTTAACTTAGATTTATTGTTATTTCTATTTGACTCATTTTAGTATTTGTGCTTATTTTATTTCAAATAGTTGCCGAAAGAAGATTTCCATTTGTTTTTTAAGTTTGAGTTATTCATTGAATATTTATTTTATTTAGGCTTCATTTCAATAACGAAAATTATTTTTAATATTAGTTTAAGGGTGAAATATATTCATTGATTCTATTTTATTTCAATTTCTGTTTTAATAATTTTAGCAGTTAAATGTATGTTATTTAAATTGCCAATGCATTATTTATCTCTCTCTCTCTCTCTCTCTTTATTTAATTTTTTTATTTTTATTTTTTATTTTGTTGTTTGTGTTTAAGTTTCTTGGTTTTTATGTCAGCTTAAATAAAGTGGTTTTAAGTGTTCATTTTTATTTTAATTTCCATTTTAGTCTTGGTAATTATACTTGAACTTCATTCATTCTTATCTCTTTTTTGTTTTCACAAAAATCTTTAATAGCAGATAAATGGAAATATATTCAATGCTTCAACAACAACAAAAAATCATTAATTTTATCACCATCTTCAGATTCCAATAAACTGAATCACTGTGTATTTATAAATCTTTTCATTTTGCCTCTGGTTGCATTTCATTTGTTGGAATAATTGGTGCTGTTGTGGATTTTAAGAGTCGTAATTGATTTCAGAGAAACAGCCACACACACTCGTAATGCTTCTAGTCAGCACTTGATTCGCTTACTGATCCGTTTCTCCTGATTGCAGATTGAGTTCTGCTTAATAACACTGATTCTCCGGCTTTTCTTTTCATCTGGATGCTTTGTTCTGTGTCTGTCTCTCCCTCAGCCTCAAACCTCTGAGAGCCCTGACGTGTGTGTGTGTGTGTGTGTGTGTGTGTGTGTGTGTGTGTGTGTGACACTGAAGCCTCAGAGTGTGTGTGTACAGAGATAATTCTCCTTTCACGGACCATTAAGCTGGAAAACGAATGTGTGAGCACCTGAAGTACCTTCAGCCCCTTCAGTCCAAATAAACAGAGTATTTACACCTCAGCCGCGGCTCATAAAAGCTCCTCTGAAGACAAAATGCCCTTTATTCCTGCTCTGTTGAGAGAGAGAGATCGGGTTTTATAGGGGAATAGTGTTTTTGTTACCTGCCTGGAGAAAGAGCTTGTTTTGCTGTAATAGACATAAAATATGGAGACGATTGAGTTCAAACCTGATGTGATGAGGCATGCTTGATTATGCAGACAGCAAAAAATAAATATTTACATGGAAAAAAATTCTCACCTTTGTGTCTTAAGCTTACTAAACTCTATTATCTATTGTCTATTATGTGTATAGTATTTGATTTATTATAAAACAGGCGTGTGCAATATGCATCTGTGATATCATAATTGCTGTTTTATCGCCACTGTATGAGATTTTGTCTTTTGTATTTATGATATAGTTATGCAGAATTACACAACCAAGTGTGCTGTTCTTTCCTGAATATCAGCTCAATGCACTATTGATTTTATATAAATAAGAAGTTAATAATGCAAGTTATATTTTGAGTTATACAATATTGTCTGTTTTTGCTCTGTTTTGCCAATTAGTTCTGAATGCATCAGATGAATAATTGATTCAAAGTAATCAATTCTTAAGTGAAATTAATGATTGGCCACCGTGTATTTTAGTTCCATATTTACTGTATAATTTCTAAAAGAATCAGTTAAATGAATGACTCTGTCATTAAGTTACCACATTTTTGCAGATTTAGTTTAATCAGTTGTTTTAGCGAATCAGTTGAGTCAATGTCTCATTCATTAAACCTCCACCTTCTAGTGGTTTTAGTTTCTTATTACAATTATAATTTCTAAATAAATCAGCCGTTTTAATTAATCATTGACTCATTAGCCGACCATCTATTGGCAGTTTTAGTGTCATATTTTAAGTATAACTTCTAAATGAATCAGTTGAATGAATCACTCACTACTTTAGTCACATTTTGGTGGTATTAGTTTCACATTTAAATAATTTTTTAACGAATCAGTTGAATTGAACAGTTCATTGAATCAATGAATGACTCTATGCTCCACATATTGGTGCGTTTACTTTCTTATTTAAAGTGTCATTTCTAAATAAATCTGTTGAATGAATAACTCACTCCTTAAGCCAACACCTACTGGTGGATTTAGTTTCATAATTAAAGTATAATTTCTAAATCAATCAGTGAGTTGAGCAATTAATTGAATGAATGATTCAATGACTCACTCGTTCACTGAATGAATGACTCAGTGACTCAACTCTTAAAGCCACCCTATATTGCTGTATTTAGTTTCTTATTTAAAGTGTCATTTCTAAATGAATCTGTTGAATGAATGACTCAAAGACTCACTCATTAAACCAACACCTATTGGTGGATTTAGTTTCATATTTAAAGTATAATTTCTAAACAAATCATGGATTGAACAATTCATCGAATGACTCAATGACTCATTAAGCCACCACATATTGGCAGTTTTAGTTTCTGTTTAGTTTAGAGCAGTTTTGAGGCAGTGTGTTAGCGTCTCTGCGCTGTGACTGATGTCGGTATCCTTGCTGTTATTTCAGTGCTCAGTTACTCAGGCATGTGTAAGATCATCGCTCACTCATGTGATTCATGTTTCATCTCCAGCACCTGATCTTTATGTAACACTCTTATATTCAGCAGAATGTGGGTATTATGCAGTTTGATGCCGATGCAGTCGTACAGCTTTAGTTTTAGAGGTAGATCTGATAAAATGATTTAGATCTTTGCTCCCGCTCTCTTGTTATTTATCCAGAGCAAAGCTAATTAGATTCGGTGGAGCTTTGATTAGATGCAGATGCACTAATGAACAGAGAGACTCATTAGAACTCATTCTGACCGGGGAATGTTTGTTCTGTGAAATGGAAATGACCCTCCGCGCTGCTGTTATTGTTGTTCGTCAGGCGTTTTCTTCTGGTGTTTGACCGGCGGGGTGGAGATCCTCTTCCTGAAGGGAATCTTCAGTGTCGGATTGTTTACGTTCTGCCAGCATTCCTCCGGTGGGAAACACGTGAACACTCGTTCTGAGGCAGATGCGGTTAGGTTCTTTTAGATGCCAGCAAGCTATATACAAAGTTTACTTTTACCTTGAGTTTTTCAGAGCATCTTCTGTTTATTATGTTATATTTATATTTTATGTTATCTTAATAAATAATCATTATCTTATATTATGATATTTTATCTATCTATCTCAGAATCCTGTGTTTTATGTTTTATTTCTTTGGGGTATTCCATTTTAATAGTTAAAGTAACTTTTAATAAACTTGTATATCTGATCAATTGAATTCTTCAAGCTTTAACAGTTTAATCATTAATAAAAAAAAAATAAAAAAAAAAAAAAAAAAAACAGTTTTAACCATAATTGGAAATTTTTTATGTTTTCCCCCAAATTTCCTGTAAAAATTTTCTCTGGATTCCAATTAAATTGTGGAATTTAATTTTAATAATCAAAAAATCATGTCTTATCAATTGATTTAATATATTTAATATATAAATATATATATATATATATATATATATATATATATATTAGTTTTATTTTTCCCCAAATTCGGTTTTGTATTTTTGTACATTTTTATACAAATAAGATTATAGTTAATAAAGTTTTTAGAATTAAAAAGCATGTCTAATTTATTCACATATTAACAATAATAGGGCCCTATGAATTTTTCACTATACTGTAAATTCCACTCTTATGACTAGTTTCTATGATTCTGTTCATTTTAGAAATCATATGGCTCTGATTTGTTGAATTTAGAGTTCCCTGATTGATTCCTGAAAGTTTGATCTTTTTTTTAGAAGGATGTGAACATGAAACCTCTCATACAACTTGAACATTGTTTTCCTCTAAAAAACAAAACAAAAAAAAAACGTTATCTTTGATTTCCAGCGTGTTGAACTCGGGTCACGACCTTTGACCTCAGCCTCAGCATGAGTGTTTGATGTCTGATGTTACATGAGTTTTTGACCAAGTGCAGTATTATGGTCTGCTTTAGTGGCAGACTTATATATCAACCTGTTTTAGAGTAAATGTGAGATTGACAGAAGTTGACTTTGACGATTAATGGAAGTTGCACTTCCTCCGTGTGTTAATTAAAAACTTTTAATTTCAGCCATTGTTGTTTACATTTATTTTGTCATCATTAAGCTATATACGCTATCAGTTTGAGATTTATTTAATATTTTTGAAAGAAGTCTCCTCTGCTTACCAAGGCTTCCTTTATCTGGTCAAAAAAAAACAGTAAAGCTTTAAATAATTTATAAAAAAATTAAGCAATAATAGGCCGTTATAATTTTTATTTTTAAGTTAATAACTTATTAACAACTTTAATAAGTTAAAATCCAACAGTAATCAGGCCTGATGAAATTTATTAATTTCCCCAAATTAATTTTTGTTTTCCATTGTTTAATTCGATTTTAATTTTATGTGTTTTAAATTTAAAGCATGTCAAATCAATTGCATTTTTGAAACCTGGACAGTTAGATTATAATAGAAATTGTTAAATGAAATGAGAAATGTGTTTTCCGGAATTCTGTGTTGTCTGTTTTAAGTTATCCAAAATTTTGTATCTGCATTTATATGATCAATAATGAAGTGAAATATTATTACAATTTAAAGTAGCTCTTTTCTGTGTGAATATATTATAACATGTAATTTATTTCAGTGATGCTCCGCTGTATTTTCAGCATCATTCCTCCAGTCTTCAGAGTCACATGATCTTCAGAAATCAGAATAATATTATGATTTACTGCTCAAGACACATTTCTGATTATTATCAATGTTGAAACTGTGGAACATATAATTTTTTCAGGATTCACAGATGAATAAAAAAAGTTCAAAAGAACTGCATTTATTTGAAATGGAAATCTTTTGTAACATTATAAATGTATTTACTGTCACTGTTGATCAATTTAATGCTGAATAAAAACGTATTACAATTTAGGCAGTGGCTATTAAATATCTCTCTTGTATATGAAAGGTTTGTATATGAATAAATCAATTTTGATTAATTTGAGTAAAAATCTGTTTTTTTTTTTTACCAAGAAAGTTCCCAGATGAAAACCACTATTTTCTGTTTCAAACTTTCACATAGCATCTTTAGGTTATAATAACATTAAAAATTAAAATCCAGGTTTTGATTTTCAAAGATTTATTATACAGTTTTATATAATAAACAATATCACGTTCATAATCGAATGTGATTTATCTAATTAATGTGATATAGCGAAGCTTGTTAGTGATCTATGGCTCTGTGTATTAAATGTATCTGAATAATTTCCATCTGAAAGCACGTGATGTAGATATACCAGTGTTATTAATCACAGAACCGGCTTTACTGACGAGATTCGTGGAATGGTGTGCTGTGATTGGTTCATACTGTTTACACTGCGTGGAATGGTGCACTGTGATTGGTTGTTGATGTTTACAGTGCGTGGAATGGTGCACTGTGATTGGTTGTTGATGTTTACAGTGCGTGGAATGGTGCGCTGTGATTGGTTCATACTGTTTACAGTGAAGGGAATGGTGCGCTGTGATTGGTTCATACTGTTTACAGTGCGTGGAATGGTGCGCTGTGATTGGTTCATACTGTTTACAGTGAAGGGAATGGTGCACTGTGATTGGTTCATACTGTTTACAGTGAAGGGAATGGTGCACTGTGATTGGTTCATACTGTTTACAGTGCAGGGAATGGTGCACTGTGATTGGTTGTTGATGTTTACAGTGCGTGGAATGGTGCACTGTGATTGGTTGTTGATGTTTACAGTGCGTGGAATGGTGCGCTGTGATTGGTTCATACTGTTTACAGTGAAGGGAATGGTGCACTGTGATTGGTTCATACTGTTTACAGTGAAGGGAATGGTGCACTGTGATTGGTTCATACTGTTTACAGTGCATGGAATGGTGCGCTGTGATTGGTTCATACTGTTTACAGTGCGTGGTATGGTGCACTGTGATTGGTTCATACTGTTTACAGTGCAAGGAATGGTGCACTGTGATTGGTTGTTGATGTTTACAGTGCGGGGAATGGTGCGCTGTGATTGGTTGTTGATGTTTACAGTGCGTGGAATGATGCGCTGTGATTGGTTCATACTGTTTACAGTGCAGGGAATGGTGCGCTGTGATTCGTTGTTGATGTTTACAGTGCGTGGCATGGTGCGCTGTGATTGGTTGTTGATGTTTACAGTGCGTGGCATGGTGCGCTGTGATTGGTTGTTGATGTTTACAGTGCATGGAATGGTGCGCTGTGATTGGTTGTTGATGTTTACAGTGCGTGGCATGGTGCGCTGTGATTGGTTGTTGATGTTTACAGTGCATGGAATGGTGCGCTGTGATTGGTTGTTGATGTTTACACTGCGTGGAATGGTGCGCTGTAATTGGTTCATACTGTTTACAATGCGTGGAATGGTGCGCTGTGATTGGTTGTTGATGTTTACACTGCGTGGAATGGTGCGCTGTGATTGGTTCATATTGTTTACAATGCGTGGAATGGTGCGCTGTGATTGGTTCATACTGTTTACAGTGCATGGAATGGTGCACTGTGATTGGTTCATACTGTTTACAGTGCATGGAATGGTGCGCTGTGATTGGTTCATACTGTTTACAATGCGTGGAATGGTGCACTGTGATTGGTTCATACTGTTTACAGTGCAGGGAATGGTGCACTGTGATTGGTTCATACTGTTTACAGTGCATGGAATGGTGCGCTGTGATTGGTTCATACTGTTTACAGTGCGGGGAATGGTGCGCTGTGATTGGTTCATACTGTTTACAGTGCAGGGAATGGTGCACTGTGATTGGTTCATACTGTTTACAGTGCGTGGAATGGTGCACTGTGATTGGTTCATACTGTTTACAGTGCGTGGAATGGTGCGCTGTGATTGGTTGTTGATGTTTACAGTGCGTGGAATGATGCGCTGTGATTGGTTCATACTGTTTACAGTGCGGGGAATGGTGCGCTGTGATTCGTTGTTGATGTTTACAGTGCGTGGCATAGTGCGCTGTGATTGGTTGTTGATGTTTACAGTGCATGGAATGGTGTGCTGTGATTGGTTGTTGATGTTTACAGTGCGTGGAATGGTGCGCTGTGATTGGTTCATACTGTTTACAGTGCGTGGAATGGTGCGCTGTGATTGGTTGTTGATGTTTACACTGCGTGGAATGGTGCGCTGTAATTGGTTCATACTGTTTACAATGCGTGGAATGGTGCGCTGTGATTGGTTGTTGATGTTTACACTGCGTGGAATGGTGCGCTGTGATTGGTTCATATTGTTTACAATGCGTGGAATGGTGCGCTGTGATTGGTTCATACTGTTTACAGTGCATGGAATGGTGCACTGTGATTGGTTCATACTGTTTACAGTGCATGGAATGGTGCGCTGTGATTGGTTCATACTGTTTACAATGCGTGGAATGGTGCACTGTGATTGGTTCATACTGTTTACAGTGCAGGGAATGGTGCACTGTGATTGGTTCATACTGTTTACAGTGCATGGAATGGTGCGCTGTGATTGGTTCATACTGTTTACAGTGCGGGGAATGGTGCGCTGTGATTGGTTCATACTGTTTACAGTGCAGGGAATGGTGCACTGTGATTGGTTCATACTGTTTACAGTGCGTGGAATGGTGCACTGTGATTGGTTCATACTGTTTACAGTGCGTGGAATGGTGCGCTGTGATTGGTTGTTGATGTTTACAGTGCGTGGAATGATGCGCTGTGATTGGTTCATACTGTTTACAGTGCGGGGAATGGTGCGCTGTGATTCGTTGTTGATGTTTACAGTGCGTGGCATAGTGCGCTGTGATTGGTTGTTGATGTTTACAGTGCATGGAATGGTGTGCTGTGATTGGTTGTTGATGTTTACAGTGCGTGGAATGGTGCGCTGTGATTGGTTCATACTGTTTACAGTGCGGGGAATGGTGCGCTGTGATTCGTTGTTGATGTTTACAGTGCGTGGCATAGTGCGCTGTGATTGGTTGTTGATGTTTACAGTGCATGGAATGGTGTGCTGTGATTGGTTGTTGATGTTTACAGTGCGTGGAATGGTGCGCTGTGATTGGTTCATACTGTTTACAGTGCGTGGAATGGTGCGCTGTGATTGGTTCATACTGTTTACAATGCGTGGAATGGTGCGCTGTGATTGGTTCATACTGTTTACAGTGCGTGGAATGGTGCGCTGTGATTGGTTCATACTGTTTACAATGCGTGGAATGGTGCGCTGTGATTGGTTCATACTGTTTACAATGCGTGGAATGGTGCACTGTGATTGGATGAGTGGATATATTGGATTCTGCAAAAAAGGGGAACTGGAGCTTTTGTCGCAGTTTGGAAAAAAGAGGAGAAAACAATCCAATAACTCTGTGAATATCGCATTTCGCGTGAAATAAAAAATATACTTTTCAATACCGACCAGATACAATATTGATTTTGAGGAAAACGTTATCTTAAAAATGAAATTTTTGGCGTTTTGGAACCAAAGTCTTCATATATACTTTTAAGACAGCAGAGAAGAATGAAGGCCTCACCCACAGAAACGATCCCTCCCTATCCTGACAGGAAGGAAAGGCCAGCGTACATATCCAAAGGAAGCGAAGGACGCAGAGCACACGTAGTCCACTATAGGAGACTTTATAATATTCATATGAGAACGAACCGTGACTAGAAGTGCAGATGATGATCGGATACTTGAGTCTTTCGTCTGAAGTTTAGCAGAAGCAACACACACCAGAGAGGGACGGCATATCAGTGACAGAGGTGAGAGAATTGTGAGCGTGTGTGTGTGTGTGTCTGTGTGTGGGTGTCTGTGTGTGTGTGTGTGCGTGTGTCTGTGTGTGGGTGTCTGTGTGTGTGCGTGTGTGCGTGTGAGCGTGTGTGTGTGTGTGTGAGCGTGTGTGTGTGTCTGTGTGTTTGTGTGTGTGTGTGTGTGAGCGTGTGTGTGTGTGTGTGTGTGTGTGTGTGTGTGTGTGATTCGTCATGATCCAGCAGCAGCTGCAGAGCTCAACTGAACTGCTTCTGAAGTTGCTGTGTTTATTATGTAACGGCTTGTAAGTCTTTCCAAAAATGTCCAATAGATACACTCATGTTGAACATGGAGTAGTTATTTTAAGGGTTTTAAATGTGTCAATCAATCAAATCCCATTTCATTAATTTGGTTTGTTTGACACCAAATGACTTTGTCTTCTGATGTGGCATATCTTCATCTTCAGTAATGAATCATTTCTGTACAAATGTAATATTACATCCCTTCTCACATGGGGCTTTTTCCACCTAACATTTGAGCTTTTCTATTAAAGCGTGAGTCCATGAATGTTTTATAAGGTCGGGCATGAGTGTGTAAGTGTCTCTTTATTAAGAGACAGAGCTGTTTTTATACCAGAGGTGCACTGAAGCTCCAGCTGAGTTTGATTTGTGCTCAGCTTCACGCTCCGCACAGCAGGAATCTTCCAGGTATTTCTTTAATCACGAGTGGACAGTGATTCATGACACGGATGAAGGACAGGAAACTCTTACAGGAAGCAGATTCTCACAGTAAACATATCGGCCTCTAAAGAAATGTGTTTTATTCAGTTGGATAATACAAGACAAATTACTGGTTAGGCTTTTTGTTGTTGTTCTGTTTGTGTTATTTGTTTTATAGTTATTCTAGTTTAAATTTGAATGTAAACATTTTTTTTGCATTGTATATATTATTATGTTTTATATGTTATATATTTAAAATAAAATAAAAAGGCTGTGTCTGTTTGGAGCTAACAGAAGCGTTAACACTTTTGTTTATTGGTGTAGTGGATTGCATTGGCAGATTAGCACAATTTATTATCTTTATACAATTTATTACATTTCATAATGTATTTGTTTTATTTTTTCTGTAAAAACAACACTAGCAAATGTGTCATTCCTCATGCACTTCGTACTCATAAATGAAATGAATAATTAGAAAACGAGTTTAACAGTCTTGCGAAGTTGTCGGTAGTGACTTAGTTGTTGATTTACTGTAATGGTCAACATTTAATAGTATGTGGGAAAATATATATAGTCCTAAACAAACTGTTTTAGCCTGAGCTGAACCCTTTCAGTGCAACACACACACTGAATGCAGTGTTTTCATGCCAGATGCTGATGGTGTGTGAAAGAGTTTTTCTCAAAGAGGTGTGTGTGTGTGTGTGTGTGTGTGTTGGCTCTCAGGATTTCCTTTCTTTCTCTCTGCTGAGGTGTGAAATAGATTTGAGTAGACATCACAGATCCACTGTAGAATTCAAATGGAGGTTGATTTAATCTTTAGCTGCTGATGCCAGCAGTGTGTGTGTGTGTGTGTGTGTGTGTGTGTTTCCTGTGCAAAAACATTTTACATGAAATTATAGTTTTGTCAGATCTGTTTAGATGATGATGATGATGTTCCCTCACATGGGTCAGTAAGAATTTAAGAAACTGATTATTTAATTCAGTAAGAAAGAATTAAATTGATCAAAAGTGACCGTTAAGACATTTATAATGTTACAAAAGTTTTCTATTTCAAAAAATGCCTTTGTTTTGAACTTTCTATTAATCTGTGAAATTAATCCTGAAAAATAAAATGTATCACAGTTTCCACAGAAATATTCATCAGCACGACTGTGTTCAACACTGATAATAATCAGAAATGTTTCTTGAGCAGTAAATCATCATATTATTCTGATTTCTGAAGATCATGTGACACTGAAGACTGGAGGAATGATGCTGAAAATACAGCGAGGCATCACAGAAATAAATTACACTTTAACACAGATTCACACAGAAAACAGATGTTTTAACTCTTTAAAATATTTCTGAATTTTGCAGTATTTATGATCAAGCCTTGATTAGCAGAGGAGACTTCCATCAAAAACATTAAATAGTAAATAATAACATAATAATTGCAGACTTCTGAACAGTAGATGTCTATATAAAGTCCAAGCTCACCAGAGAAACAGACTGTGCAGGTTGTGATTGTATATCTGTGTGTGTGTGTGTGTGTGTGTGTGTGCAGCTGCATGTGGCTGAGCTGGCGTCTCTGAATGATGGTGATGTGGTGGAGCTCAACCAGCGGCTGCTGCAGACCGAGAGAGAGAGAGATTCACTGGAGAAGAGACTGGCCAAAGCACAGGTCACTACACACACACACACACACACACACACACACCGCTGTCGGATCCTGGCAAACAAGATGTTTGCACACAACAAAACTGCATGCCATCTCTGCAGTGCATCCAGAGAACACAATCAGCTCCACTTCCTTTCTCGAAGCTGTTCCTGGTCTTACTGTGATCTATTCATCACTACATGTGATCAAAAAGGAAAAAATCTGTTTGCACTTGTAATCTTTAATGAAAATCTAATAACTTGCCATAAAATTACATTTCTTTTTTGACATCACTTAAAGCCACAAACTGGGCTTTGTGGGTCAATAAATAGCTAATAATTAATAACATCATTAAAAGTGTGTGGGGGGGGTTGTAAATGATTTTAAAATAGCAACGATCATCATAAAACATAAAACAATTAAAAATGTGATCAAATGACATCAGATAATCATGAAAATGGGGTTATAATGTTATAATGTCCACTTGTGGACAATAAATGAAAGTAAGAAAGTTTTGTTATGATCAGTGTTTGTTTGTTTGTTTATAATAATAGTTTTTAATTATAGTTTGAATGAATTTATATTTTTATATTTCCATTTTAATAAAAACAAATAGATACATTTATATCATTACAGTTAATATTAAAATTAATATATAGTTTTTAATATTCATTTTTAATTATATTTTTATTTTAAGTTAAACAATTTAAAGGGGTGATATGATGCTGCTAAAAAGAACATTATTTTGTGTATTTGGTGTAATGCAATGTGTTTATGCAGTTTAAGGTTCAAAAACATTGCATTATTGTTCCTTTCTGAAATGTGTAGATTTTTACAAAGCTCATCGGTCTGAAAAGCGAGGTGTTTTCTGATTGGCCAGCTGTCCAGTGAGTTTTAATTGGACGTTTTCGATTCATTCACAATCCAGACATCAGACGAGACAAAACCAATAAAACCCGTTACAAACGAGGCATTTGATGCATCCAGTGGGGACACAATTACTGATTATGACTTGTACTTTGCGTTGCTGTTTGTAAACCTAAACCATGTCTATATCAGAGAAACAACAAGCAACAAGCACTACTCTACACTGCTCAAAACTCACGTTTGAATCAGTATTGGGAAACTATTTAAATATAAAAAACGTACTTACAGACTGTGAGTCAGAAGCACCAGGCCTTGCAAAGTTTGAACTGCCCAACTTCATAGAAACAGACACAGACGAATTGCAGGCTACTGGTTCAGGAAACATCCTCATCCTCCGTAAAATACACTGCACACATCTGAATATTTGGTTTGAACTGTTCTGGAACAATGTTGAAATACAACTTAACCACTGATTTCTTGTTGTTTCCTCTTTTTGAAGACCAAATATTCAGTCAGTGAGAGGCAAGCGGAGAAAACATACAAATAGAGATCATTTTAAAAGTTTACTTACTGTTTGGAGCATTGGGATCGCTAGATGAGGGCTTAATGAACTCGTTTTTATGAAAACCTGAAATTCAACATTCAAAATTCAAAATTTTCCCTCTCATTTTTGCCTATAGGTCAAATCTTATTTTGCCAGCACGGGATGTCTGTAATTGGTTGCGCAGGCATTTATTGTGACACATAGATGTGATTCTCAATCTGACAGCTAATTTGTCTGGTGTACATGCATGAAAAGCACATCTGGACACTCGTGGTCCATCTCCCATCATCATCTGTCGCCATCAGCCTCACATGACTGTTGGACACAGTTCTTCAGACCTCGTTGAGTGGTGATAATTAAAAGATTCGAGTCTAGTCCGTGTTACAGATGCTGTCACTGCTGTCTGACAGATCTCACAGGAACAGGAAGCCTGAGGCTCTGAAACAGAAGCTGGAAAGCATCCAATCAGAAACGCTCTCTGCCTGTCAATCATTTGTGAGGCTCAGTTTGCTGGCATATGATTTGTACTTAGGGGTGGGGTTTAGGAAAGAGGGCGTGTATCTTCTTTCTTTTATTTTTTTTATCTATATTTATTTAGTAATTTTGTATAGCAGGAAGGGTTTTTAGACGGCGGAGGCGAAGGACCACCCGATGCACAGCGAAGTGCATTCAAATCATTCAAATGCACATCTAGCCGTTGATTATCCCATGGTCATTTGTCAGCATTCACATATTAAAGATGAATAATATCTGCGCTGCAATATTTGACCGGAACGATAAAGATGACGGTTATTTTCATCAGTTACAACTTAATATTTAGCATTCTACTCGCTTTAAATAAGACAGAGCATACAAATATATAAAGTAGTGCAGTAAGATTACATTTATTTGAATGAGTTATAGCATTTATTGGAATTAACTGTTGAGCGAGAAAGAGATGCGTGTGTTAATGGTGTATACCTGCACCTTGTTGTTACTTTCGCTGATGAGAAATATATGCAATTCAGACACAGTTGGGTGGCAAAATAGAATTTATTTGAATGAATTATAATAAATAGTTATCAGACTACAATAGTTCAAACAAAAAATCAAAAAGCCTAGCTGAAAGTTATGGATGAAAAGTTTTTTTATTGGTGTACTTAATGGGTGTTGAACTCCACATTTCTATTGATTGAGGCATTCAAACATAAATCCTTGTGAGTTCTTTCCGTCAGATGCATTAGGATATTTGTGATTTTTTTACATTTATTTTTTGTTTGTTTCTGGGTTACGTGGCAAAGATCAATCTCATCTTGTCACAGTTTCCTTCTCTTCCTCTCTGAACGAAACAGCTGTATATCAAACCAAACTTTCCGTACAAGCCCGATGTCTAAAAGGTGTAGGCATATTTGTAGTATTCGTGAAGGAATAACTGAGACTGAAAAATGTGAAAGGAACAGTCCTGAAAGATGCGGCCTCAGGCACATGCCTCAATCTTGAGCTTTGACCTCAGCCTGAAGGATTCTTGACCTTTGACCTGCAGCCTATTTCAGAGAGTGCTGTTAAGAGGGTCCGTTCTCATTGTGCTCAATACACTCTTGTGTGTTTCCCCAAAAGCAACACTTTTCATCAAGTAGTCCCACACTTTTCCGAGTCCTCTTCTGAAACAAAGCACATATTGTTTCCAGTGTGAATAACTAACTGTTGAAACACAGCCATAAACATCGGCCAGTGTATAGAAATTAGAACAGAGAATCAACGGTGTGCTGGTTATTCGTGACACATCTGCATAATGTAAAAAAACATGCGAAAAGTGAAAACATACGCTGTCAAGCTGATCTTCAGTTACGAAAAGAACTATAAGAAAATATAAGAAAAAAATGATGTACTACAATATATATAGTTAAATATATAATTTGTATATGTGTGTGTTGGCATATTTTATATATAAGCATTTATATATTTTATACAATGATATTTATTATTTTGATTAACTAAAAAATTTGAAAATATAATTTTAATGTAATTGTTTTATATGTAAAGAGAGGGATGAAGGCAGTTTTTGAATTTTTTTTTTTTTTTGCAATATGTATTATAATTTTCTGTGTGTTTGCTTTTGTTATTAATTTAGGAAAAAATTATATAATAATCTATATAAATATTGAAATTATACATATAGACATACTTATATATTTATCATATCATAGCAATTAGATTAAATATAAAAATAGGTACATAAGAAATCTCTTTATATGTTACATAAAAAATTTGTAAATTATAGCAGTTATATTTGAAATATATACAAATTGTGAATTACATATGTGTGTGTGCATGTACTTGTGTGTATCTGCGTGTGCGCGTGCCTTCTGGAGACAGACCTTAGTTTCAGTAGTCATGTCAAAGCAGTAACTAAATCAGCATACTATCATTTAAAAAACATGGCAGGAAGTAGATGTTTGTTTCCAGTCAAGACTTGGAGAAACTTGTTCATGCCTTTATCACCAGCAGGGTGGACTATTGTAATGGGCTCTTCCCAAAAAGACCATTAGACAGCTGCAGCTCATCCAGAACACTGCTGCCAGGATTCTGACTAGAACCAGAAAATCTGAGCATATCACACCAGTCCTCAGGTCCTTACACTGGCTTCCAGTTACATTTAGGATTGATTTTAAAGTACTTTTACTCATATATAAGTCACTAAATGACCTAGGACTGAATTATATTGCAGATATGTTCACTGAATATAAACCTAACAGAGCACTCAGATCACTAGGATCGAGTCTTCTTCTTCTTCTTGATTATTTTACTTTAGTTTATGTATAGCACTTTGAATTACCACTGTGTACGAAATGTGCTATTTAAATAAGCTTGCCTTGCCTTTGTGTGTGTGTGAGCGCGCGCACGTGTGTGTGTCCAGAAGTTGGGATCTACTTCCTCCTGCATTCGGAGCCGCTCAGATTAATTTATTCGGGATCAATCCGTTTGATGGACTCACTTTGAACGCGTGTTTAATTCAGTGTCAGTTCAGTAGTGTTGTCTTAAGTGCTGTGTTTACTATGGTTTTGCTGTTAGTAGCTAGTTAGTAGTTAGTAGCAAACCAGCAGTTTCAGGTCACGCAGCTCCTCCTTCATTCATGAAATATATTTCTGAATAGAAGCATATTTCTGCCATGTAAGAAAACAAAACCATGCTTTGGTAATCATCATTTTGACTTCAAAATTCGAAATTGACATAAAAAGTCAAAATAACGACATACCAAGTCAAAATTGTGACAAGACATAATTGCGGCATAAAAAGTTCTCTATCTATCTGCCTACAAACATTATTAAAGGTGATTTCTGATGTGTGGAGCTGCTGTGGAACTTCAGGTTGGATTGTTTGTTGTGTTGTGTCACTAGTTTGTTTTATGCTGTGTGTGTGTGTGTGTGTGTGTGTAGACATCTATTGAAGAAGTTTCTTACGGAGCTCTTCATAATCAGAAAGCATGAGAATTGTCTTTTTGTAATGAAGAACGAGCGAGAGACGAGTTTGCCTTTAATCAAGCTGTGCTCTTTGTTGACTGAAGACGTGCAGTAGTATCGCTCAGTATTTAGAAAATGCAACTTTGTTCTCTTTGACATACACTCATGACAATATATTATATAAATACATAGACACATGCAAATAATAAATAATATATATACAATAAATTCAATATTCATGTGACCTGAACTCCATGTGAAGGTTACATATAACTTTATATTTATATAATATATATTAACATTTAATCATTTTTCTTAATAATTTTTCAAAATATATAATAACAGACATTTTTACAGTAGCTCAATACAAATGCAGCTGAGAGACAGCACTGCGTATGATTTTACTGAACCATTTAATTTCTCTCGTTTCACTTGTTTATGTTGTTGTTGTGCTTGTGTGTATGTAGATGTTTGTTTTATGGTCAAATGTTTTCAATAATGTAGGGAAATATCATGACAAGTGACTTGTGAGGACTGTAGATTTGTCTAGATCTGATGATGTGCAGGTTTGTGTTAGCAAAGAGAAAATATCATTAATCTGTTTGAAAAACAATGGAAGTCTATTGGATCTAACATAATCTAAAGTCTCTATGTGTGTGTTTGTGTGATGATTTTTCTCACTCATACTGGGTGTGTGTGTGTGTGTGTTTCTGCAGGTGTGCTGCATGTCTCACCCTGTGTGTTTGTTTGTGTGTGTGTATGTGTTCATAGCATGTGTGTTTGTTCGTCTCACCTTGCAGTTTTCCTCAGTGTTATTGTGCATTATTAATCTCTGTCCCGCTGTGTGTGTGTGTGTGCACGCAGTGTGAGGAGTCTCATCTGCTGCAGGAGCATGAGGATGTTCAGGAGAAAACGACACTGCGCTACGAGGAGCGAATTACAGAGCTGCACAGCATCATTGCTGAACTCAACAAGAAGATAGACCTGCTGCAGGGAGCCACCATCAGGTCACACACACACCCACTCACCACATGCATGCACACATTCTCTCACACATGCACACACGCACAACACATGCATGCAGACACACTCTCAAACGCTCACAGAGAAACACACACACACCACATGCATGCACACATTCTCTCGCACATGCACACACATACACACCACATGCATGCAACACACAACCTCAAACACTCACGAAGACACATGCATACACATGCACATGCACATGCACACCATTAGCATGCACACCCACACACATTACATGCATGCACACATTTTCTCACACACACATGAACACCACATGCATGCACACCCACCCACACACACAGACTATATGCATGCACACATTTTCTCACACACACATGCACACCACATGCATGCACACCCACCCACACACACAGACTATATGCATGCACACATTTTCTCACACACACATGCACACCACATGCATGCACACACACACACACACACACACACTACATGCATGCACACATTCTCTCACACATGCACACCACATGCATGCATGCACACACTCAAACACTCACAGAGACACACACAGACACACACACCACCTGCTTGCACACACACTCTTAAACTCAAACACACAGAGACACTTAAAATTTTTGTTTGTGTTTTAATGCATTATTTATTTTCTTAAGGTGTAACAGTGAAATAGATGCACATTATTTATTATAACAGTGGTTACAATTATTCATGAGATCATACCATGCATTATACGATGCATTACAAGACACAGTTAATGCATTAAGACTACTTTAATAATGCATTATATATAAAGGCTTTAAGTGAAGTGTTGCCATATTTGGTAATCTCTAAATAGATATTTTAATCTCTTAATTGAGCAAAATCGACTAATATTCAAGTCTGCTCACTGCCGCACTGATATATGTGCTCCACAACTCTATAGATACACTATAGCTGCATCTGAATCCAGATCATCTCTGTTTTATCATAATATCGCCGGCTCTTTATAGTAAAGCACTAAAGCATTACAGACATTACAACGATGAATGTTGTGAAAAGTGCTGCACAGCTGAATTGATTTGACTGTAATAAATACTGATTATTAAAACAAAGCACAATCTTCAGTCCTGCTCATCCAGTCATTAGTTCTGGATGAAATTAATGAAAATTAGTGCTCATTTTAGTCGGCTGGGAAAATGTAAACACACATTTCTTTTCTAATCGACACAGCCGGACATTTGTTCCTCACAACACACATAAAAATACACACACAAACACAAACATTAGTAAACTATGTGCTGCACACATGTGCTCAGAGAACAGTTGTGTTTGGACCACACATTCACATTTATGCTTTTAGCAGATGCCTTACTTAAAGCAGCTTACAGTGCAGGAACATAAGCATGCACACGTACAGTAAGCATGCACACAGTGTGTGTGTGTGTGTGTGTGTGTGTGTGTGTGTGTGTGTGTGTGTGTGTGTGTGTGTGTGAGCGCAGCTGTCTGAGGTCGGTCTGGTCTTCAGCGCCGGCGGTGGTCTCGTTTGCTGAGACTCCTGGGAGAGTTTTACCCTTCAGCATCTGACCGGAGACACACCAATCATCTCTTCTTCTGCTCCTAAACCTTGTGAGCTGCTTCACATTGGCAGAAATCTTCAGCTCAAATACAAAGAAATACTGAATTATAATTTGCATAATAATAATAAATTAAATGATTTTTGTAATGACACTTAAACTAATTTATACACATAATTGAAATTACTGTAGTGCATTTGAGTTTGATAGTAATCTCATTATTCTTAATAATGATCCTTAATAGTTTTTTAATTAAAAACAGGTCTAACTAAAGGTATTACAAGAATTACTGCCCTAATGTATGAACTTTTTAGTGTTTTATTACATATTAGACAAGAAAATGTTTATTGGTCATAAGAATAATGACATAATAAAGGTAAATGTAAATAATAATGTAATGGGAATACTGTCATAATAATGCAATTATAAATGTGTGTGTGTGTGTGTGTGTATATATATATATATATATATATATATATATATATATATATATATATATATATATATATATATATATATATAAATGTAAAATATAAAATTAGAATGACTCGGAAATTATGCCATAATTTAAAATGATAAATGTAAACAATAATCATAAAAAATATGTAAATGCAAAATAGTAAAAAATCTAAGATAGATGTAAATGTAACACAAATGTAAAACAATGTGATTCTAAAATTATTCTTACAAATAATGTCAGTAATGGAAATGTAAAATAATAAATGTAAATCCAAAGTAATGTAGTAATGTCATGAAAATAATATCATAATAATTCCAATGTAAAAAAAATTATGCAAATATAAAATAGTAAATGTCAAATTTAATGGCTCAATTTTCTTTGTGCAAAATATCATTTTCCAACTAGATTGCATTACAAATATTATTAGCTCTCAAATAGCTTTGCTTCTCTTTTATAAGTGGCTTTGGATAGATGCACAATGTAAATGCTGGCTGAAGTGTTGTCTGTGAAGGAAGCTGACGAGGGTTTGGAGCAGAGCTTCACAGGAAAGCCTCTTACCGTGATTTATAGCTTTGTAACTCATGCTCGATGACAGAGATCAGCTGCTTTAATGCTCCTTTAAATCTCCGTCCAGGTAAATGTTACTCGAGCTAGTTTCACCTTGTCATTTATCCTGGAAACCGAGCAGGAGATGAGTGTCTCCTTTCATCGTTTATTCTGATGATATCAGGTTCATCGTTCCCCAGCTCATTAATACTGAGGGGTGATGGAGATGCGGTGAACTGGTGACCATGTGTCCAGCTGCATGTGAATGAGATCCACGCAGTGATTAATTAGAAACGCCTCATATGTATGCAGCAGCTTGGGCTTTGCATCCTCGTCAGGGAAATTAGAATTTGCCGAAGGACTCCAGGCCTCTGTTGACTGTCATATTCGTCCCTGAATTATAACTCTGTAGTTTGATCATGTGATAAAATAGCTCTTGTATGCAGTATTTAGGAAGAAATTAGTTTCTAATTGTGTAGCTTTTTATTATCTCAAATGGAAACGTGGCTAAATGCAATTTATTTATTTGATAAGATCTTCTAATTGGTATTACACCATGGGAAAAAAATACCTTTTGTTATATTTTTATTCCTTGATGAAAAAAAAACAATTACACGAATGTACGTAACGTATACTTGCAAATTTTATCACACACTTTTTTTCTTGCAATTCTGATAAATAAGAAGATTTGAACTCAGAATTGTGAGAAATAAGCTGAGAATTGATTCGTACGTCTAAAAAAAGTCTGAAACGAAAGTTATAAAAAATAAGCAGTTTTAAAAAGAGAAGACCAAATTCTAAGATATAAACTCACAAGTGCATTGGGGAAGAAGTTGGGTTGGGATGAAATCTGAATTCAGAGAAAAAAGTCAGTACTTTACACTAGTGCGTTTTTTTTATTTTATTTTTTTATGAAAACGATCCTCATCTACACTGGGGTTTTCACTGCAATTCAGAAATTATCTCCATGCACACTACACCACTGAAAACACGTACAATCATAGTAATGTATAACTAGATGCCCTATTTATTTAGATGGCGGATGTGTCTATGTGCTTGGTGGAGTCGAAAGAGGAATCTACCAATGCATATCTATGGGTACAACAATGAGCATAATAATATTGTTTACACGTTCATCATGAATACGCAGAGTGAATGTGGACAGCCACGCCGTCGTTTTCAAAAGTCTCAGTTTTGCTTCATTTACACTGAAATGCAACCCCGGAATTTTCAAACTAAAACAAGGTCTAAAGCATTTTCAGAAGTCTCTGTTTTCAGGGTCGGGAACACCAGAGTAATGTAAATGACCCGCTAAACCGTAGCAAAAGTTATGTGTTTTAAAACAAAAACACACTAGTGTAAACGTAGCCTGAGAATAAACTCAGAATTCTGTGAATAAAGTCAGAATTCCAAGAGTAAAGTCAGAATTCTGAGAATAAATTCAGAATTCCGAGAATAAAGTCAAAATTCAGAATTCCGAGAATAAAGTCAGAATTCCGAGAATAAAGTCAGAATTCCGAGAGTAAAGTCAGAATTCCGAGAGTAAATTCAGAATTCAGAGAATAAAGTCAAAATTCAGAATTCCGAGAATAAAGTCAGAATTCCAAGAATAAAGTCAGAATTCAGAATTGCGATAATAAAGTCAGAATTACTGTAGGTCAATTGGTAGAGCATTGCGCATATCAAAGTCAGAATTCCGAGAATTCCAAGAATTAAGTCAGAATTACACAAAAGACAGATTTGTGAGATGTAAACTCTGAATTATGAAAACAAGTCTAAATTGTTTGAAAAAAACATTATTCAAATCTTTTTATTGGTATTTTGTGTAACAATACAGATTGAAATGATAATAAATGATAATTATTGAGATATTGTCCATTATTAATCCCTTCCACAATCCCCCATGTATATTAACTCAGATGGACAGGAAAACTAATAGTAAATTAAAAAATTAAAAAGCAATAACAAATTAAGTAAAATAGATATAAATAACCAATATATAAGTAAATAACCAAAAAAAAAAAAGATTCTAACAGGTGACAAATATTACATGTTGCCAGTTACAGGTGCACAAGGTAGGCCTTTAATACAGTCCAAAAAGAATCCAATTCTTATAAAAAGATTTGAGTGAACCAGAGAGTGAGAATCTTAATTCTTCAAGTCTGGAAAAAGAGAAAAAACATCATTATTTTTTTTTATCTTTGGAGGAATCATGCTTCCATAGATTGGTGTTAACACTCTTAAAAACAAAAACAACAAAGAAAACAGGATCAACAGAACATCTCACTTTCTGCCATGATTCTTCTCATTCATCATTATGTGTGTGTTTCTCAGGGAGGAGGATGAGTTTTCCGAGCTTCGCTCCGATCTCAGTCACAGCCAGCTGGAAGTTAACGAGGACGACCGGAGCGTCGATCAGGACCCCGACCAGTCGTCCATCTCACTGCCTGAGAACCAGTCCACGCTGGTCACTGCAGACATGGGTAAGAGCAGCTGTCAAACCTGATGCTTTATTATATTTCCAAATCCAAACTCATGCAGACTGAAATACAGGAAACATGATGATGATGAATGGAATCTCAGCCTGTAAAGAACATGTCCGTATTACATTGCAACATCAAAAGAATGAAAGAATATTTTATTTTTTGAATGTGAAGCCTTTTTTGGAAATAATGTCATATTATTATGACATTATTTCATCATGGCAATATGAATTACTATAAGGCAAAAAAAGATATTGACATTACAGTAATGATCATTATGCAATATAAATGTGTTTCAGTTGTAATGCAAATTCAAAATCATACATTTATATTTAAATAATACAATTAGTCATTTAAAAAATGTAAATGATTAATAAATAATTTACAAATTCAATCAAATCTGTTGCATCATGGTAGTATTTTGTGCTATTATTGTTTTCTGAGTTAGAGACAGACTTGTTTTGCTGAGCGTAATTGTCGTCTTTTCTCTGCTTTCTTTTGTTTTTCCTCTCGATCGAGTCGATACGCTCCACACAAAAGCTTTTAAAGTCCTCAGCCGTCATTGTCCCTTCGGTCTAATGGTGTTTTTCATTACGAGTGTATTGTGGAGCATTCCCAGCATGCATCACTCCTGTCTGTGAAAGGAAATGACAGATTCAGATTCTACAGGCCTTTTGTTGTTTCCATGATTAAAACAGCTTTGCATTACAAAAGAGGAAATTAACTTTAAATTGCAATGTTATATTCAGACTTTTAATATCATTGATAAAGTATTATATTTTAAGTTCATATATTTTAAATTAGACTTTATTTCTTATATTTTGTTTCTGTTTAATATTAGTTCATGTTTTGTTAATTTTGTTTTGGGTTATTTATGTAGTTTTTGTAAAGTTTTACATTTTAGTTAATTTTGTTTTAGTATAAACTAAATGAAAATGAGAAATGTTGCTTTTGCAACTAGCTGAAAAAAATTATTAGTTTTTTTAATATATTTTTATATTTAATTTCAGTCAATATTTTTTTATTAATATTATTATTTCAAGCAGTGAATGTTTTTATGCTTTATATATATATATATATATATATATATATATATATATATATATATATATATATATATATGTACAGTACAGTACAGACCAAAAGTTTGGAAACATTACTATTTTTAATGTTTTTGAAAGAAGTTTCTTCTGCTCATCAAGCCTGCATTTATTTGATCAAAAATACTATTTGATCAAAAATACAGAAAAAAATTTAATATTGTGACATATTATTACAATTTAAAATAATTGTTTTTAAATGTATTATACTTTAAATGATCATTTATTTCTGTGATGCGAAGCTGAATTTTTAGGATCATTATCACATGATCCTTTAGAAATCATTCTAATATGATGATTCATTATCAAAGATGGAAACAGTTCTGCTGCTTAATATTTGTCAGAACATGTGATACTTTTTTAGGATACTTTGATGAATAAAAAGTAAAAAAAAGAAAAAAAAGAAAAGAAGAAGCTATGTTTATAAAATATAAATATTTTGTAACAACAATATACACTACTGGTCAGTAATTTGGGGTCAGTAATTTTTTTTTTTTTTAAATAAAATCAATACGTTTATTCAGCAAAGATGTGTTAAATTGATAAAAAGTGGCAGTAAAGAAAATATTTTATTAGAATATATATTCAATTTTTTTTTTTTATTTGAATAAATGCAGTTCTCTTTAACCTTTTATTGATCAAATATATTCGACAGCAGAACTGTTTCCAACACTCATAATAAATCAGAATATTAGAATGATTTCTAAATGATCATGTGATCGACTGATGTTACATGTGACACTGAAGGCTGGAGGAATGATGCTGAAAATTCAGCTTTCAACACAGGAATAAATTTTTTTTTTAAGTATATTAAAATAGAAAACTATTATTTTAAGTTGTAATAATATTTCACAATATTACAGTTTTTTCTGTTTGATCAAATAAAAAATAGTAATGTTTCCAAAATTTTGGTCTGTACTGTACTGTATATATATATATATTTTAGACCTCTTAATTTCTCACATTATCACGGTTTATTCGCTATAGTTTAGAAAATGGTAATAAAATATGACAAGATCTGTGTCAGAGCAAATTCATCTTGATGATGTCAGATAACTTTGATTGAAAAGTTTGTAATGAATTCTGTTGAATTTGAATTTAAGAACACAATTAGATAAGACCAATTAAGTGATTCATTTAGTTCAGTCTGTGGTGTTTAAAGATCACATTAGCAATTAAAGAAAAAACACTTCAGTAAAACATGCTCAGCTCAACAGGCATATTATAACTCTTTAGTTATAATATGTCACCGCTTGCTTTTTTTTTGCTATCATCACTTACATAAATGAACTACAGTGTTTTTAACAAAGCAGTTCATTGAGTGCAGACTGTGTTGTTCACTTCATACAAAACTAAATTTTCAGAATCGTGTCATTAAAGATTCTGGAGGCTCAGTGTGAAGCTCATCCAGTGTTTTCCCACAAGTGTTTATTATGATAATATATGACAGCACATTGCCTGCAGTTGTGAATATTAATACAGCTCCGGATCAATAATCTGCTCATGTCATGCTCTGGTTTTTCCATTTCCTTTGCCTCCTGGACGGATTTTCATGTGCATTGTAAATAAATGGCTCTGTTAAAATAGAGCGCGAGATATTCCCAGGTTGACTGAGATGCGTGTGTTTTCCAGATAACTGCAGTGACCTGAACTGGGAGCTGCAGCGTGTTTTGACGGGTCTGGAGAGCGTCCTGTGCGGCCGTAAGAAGAGCACATGCAGTCTGTCTGTGGCGGAGGTGGACAGACACATCGAGCAGCTGACCTCGGCCAGCGAACACTGCGATCTGGCCATCAAGGTAAAACACTGGAGAGATAAAGTAACCACACACTGCTGTCTGATTGGCTGGCTCAGGCGAAGAGCTTGATTGACAGGCGATCTGACCAATCATAACGGCAGATCTGCTGTCTGCCGGAGAGTAGATTAACTTCGGTGGACTCAAACGTTACATAAAATTCCCTATGATGTTCATTCACGTTTATTTCATGCTTTCAGTAAATATGAAAAGACAATCGGTGCACGTGCTGCTTTAACTTAGCAGTTCAGTGATATCTCACGACACATTAAAGAGTATTAAAATGCAATTTATTGTTTGAGTTTCTTAAAAAAACAGCGTTTGAAAGCTGAGAGCTTGTTTCACACCAGTCTGTCGGTGTGTTGTCAGTTTCCTCTTTCCACCGCGATGAATTTTTTTTTTTTTTTTTTTTTAGACGTCACTCCTGTTCACCAAAGCTGCGTTTATTTGATCAAAAATTACCGATAAAATATGAAATATTATTACACTTTAAATCAGCTGTGTTCTGTGTGAATCTGTGTTAAAGTGTAATTTATTTCTGTGATGCTCCGCTGTATTTTCAGCATCATTCCTCCAGTCTTCAGTGTCACATGATCTTCAGAAATCAGAATAATATGATGATTTACTGCTCAAGAAACATTTCTGATTATTATCAGTGTTGAACACAGTCGTGCTGCACAATATTTCTGTGGAAACTGTGAGCCTTTTATTTTTCAGGATTCACAGATGAACAGTGTTTCTCTGAAGCTGAAATGTGATGCTGAAAGCTGTGTGTGTGCAGACGGTGGAGGAGATCGAGGGCGCTCTGGGCCGTGACTTCTACCCCAGTCTGTGTGAGGAGCGAGTGCGCTGGGAGAAGGAGCTGGCTGGACTCCGGGAGGAGAACGAGAGCCTGACGGCGATGCTGTGCCGTAAAGAAGAGGATCTGAACCGCACCAAAGCCATCGTGAGCGGCGTCCGAGAGGAGCGAGACCGTCTGCGCAGACGTGTGAGTGACAGCACACAGTCAACATCACACCATGCATTACGGCTCATTATCAAACCACTCATTAATTGATTGACTGGTTGATTTAGTCTATAATCCAGGTATAATCTGAGTTTAAATATATGAGTATAATTCTTCAGAATCTGTCGTTTCATAGATTTAATAACTCAATACTTAGTTGTGGCTCTTTTGCCTGAATTCCTGCATCAATGCGGCGTGGCATGGAGTGGATCAGTCTGTGGCACTGCTCAGGTGTTATGAGAGACCAGGTTACTCTGATAGTGGCCTTCAGCTCTTCTGCATTCTTGGATCTGGCATATCACATCTTCTTCTTTACAAGACTCCATAGATTTTCTATGGGGTTAAGGTCAGTCGAGTTTGCTGGCCAATTAATAACAGGAATACCATGGTCCTTAAACCAGGTGCTGGTAGCTTTGGCACTGTGTGCAGGTGCCAAGTCCTGTTGGAAAATGAGATCTGCATCTCCATAAAGTTGGTCAGCAGCAGGAAGCATGAAGTGCTCTAAAACTTCCTGGTATACGATGTGTTGACCTTTGACCTCAGAAAACACAGTGGACCAACACCAGCAGATGACATGGCACCCCAAACCATCACTGACTGTGGAAACTTTACACTGGACCTCAAGCAACGTGGACTGTGTTCCTCTCCTCTCTTCCTCCAGACTCTGGGACCCTGATTTCCAAAGGAAATGCTAAATTTACTTCCATCAGAGAACATAACTGTGGAGCACTCTTCAGCAGTCCAGTCCTTTTTGAAGTGAGACGCTTCTGACGCTGTCTGTTGTTCAAGAGTGTCTTGACACAAGGAATGCGAAGCTGAAACCCATGTCTTGCATACGTCTGTGTGTAGTGGTTCTTGAAGCACTGGCTCCAGCTGCAGTCCACTCTTTGTGAATCTCCCCCACATTTTTGAATGGGTTTTGTTTCACAATCCTCTCCAGGGTGCAGTTATCCCTATTGCTTGTACACTTTTTTTCTACCACATCTCTTCCTTCCCTTCGCCTCTCTATTAATGTACTTGGACACAGAGCTCTGTGAACAGCCAGCATCTTTTGCAATGACCTTTTGTGTCTTGCCCTCCCTGTGCAAGGTGTCAGTGGTCGTCTTTTGTACAAGTGTCAAGTCAGCAGTCTTCCCCATGATTGTGTATCCTACAGAACTAGACTGAGAGAACATTTAAAGGCTTTGCAGGTGTTTTGAGTTAATTAACTGATTATAGTGTTACACCAGGTGTCTTCAATATTGAACCTTTTCACAATATTCTAATTTTCCTTAGTTGTCAAATATAAACATCATAATTAAAAGAAATAAACATTTGAAATATATTAGTCTGTGTGTAATGAATGAATATAATAGACAAGTTTCCCTTTTTGAATGGAATTTGTGAAATCAACTTTTTGATGATATTCTAATCAAATGACCAGCACATGTATAATGCTCTTGATCAACAAACTTAACCTAAATAAATAAAAGGAAAAAAATTAAATAAAATCAACTATCACTATTATGCTCTTGATTAAATACACTCGAGCTAAATAAAATTAAATGAAAAAAAATGACAAGTTATGTCTTGTTGAAATAAGTAAAATTTGCTTTTATATGCACATTTGTGTCTGATGTCAGAGACAGATAAAGACGAGATTGAAACTCTCGATGGACTCAGCATCTCCTCAATAAACCCGATCCCATCAGAAACAGCAAGCGATGCATCGGACCAATTCCACGAGCACGGACAGATTTCATTACACAAATCTGATAAATCTGATATCTGAGATGAATCGCAGGCTTTGTATGTCGTAGGTCTGAGTGACCCGGCTGTTTCTATAAAAGCCTTTGGCCTTTTTCACTCGATGTATTTCAGGGCTAATCATGTTAGTGTGCTAACCAGCTTCAGGCGGCCAGATCTGATTACAGATCATGTCTAAAAGCAGCAGACTAATCGATCCAAACAGGTTTGTGCTGTGTGTTTTTCCAAATGATCCGAGGACAGTGGCATTCCTTATTTAAGCTCGGGAAATAGATCCATCACCATTAGTGTGGCTGTTTCTGTAACGCCAGGAAGAAGAACACTGAAAACAGAAAAGTAATCTAAAACCAGTGAAAGAAATCAACTTTTTTATTAAAGAGCTAAGTTTACCCCTTTAAATTTACCTTCCCCTGTTTTGACATGGAAAAGAAACATAAAAATGTCTAAAAACTTGTTTTTCAGTAAGGGAACAAAACTTTGCAAGAGTTTTAAGACCCTCAAAATACACATAATTTATTTTGTGTTCAAATATGTTATTGTCAGAAATCTTTTGTCAAGTATGTTTAGCCTTTGCACCATATCTCTCACGCTTTTGGGACTGAAATTTGTTGCTAAACATGAATTTGTGCACCTGCTGATGAACCATTGCAGCATGAAATCACTTTTTTAAGTTTATGCATGTAGAATTAATTTATTAATTTAATTAATTTTGACTTAATTCATTCCAATGGAGTTGATACTGGAAATTTCAGATTATATTCTTAGATTTTGAATGCATTATGAGGGTTAAATAAAATTTTAATGGGCACAGGAGCTGCATCTGATGTATTTATACAGACTGTTTAATGCAGCTCAGAGATGCCATGAATGCATTTACGCTGCAGTTGCATGCTATGACATTTCATGTTTTTTTATATTGAATATATATTGAATATAAAACTGTGAACTGATACTTTAAATATGAAACTAAATCTGTCAATATATCTTAATAAGCGAGTCATTGATTCACTCATTCAACAGATTCATTCAAAACGAATGATTCTTTCAGGAATGAATCGAGTGATATAAGGGAGTGGAATAATACTATTTTTTTTATTAAAAATACATGCTAAAAATAGTATATAATATTGTGTCTAAAATGTAAATGACTTAATTATTAACTGTACATAAAATTTATTTATTTGCTTGTTAGTTACGCACCACTGAACTAATCACAGTCCAGTCCAGTCCTTTTTTTTTTTCACATTTAAGCCTATTTTATTATTTATTTATTATATAATTTTATTATTTATTTATTTATTATACTCTATTGCTTACACTTAAACAAAACATTACGAATTAAAAAAAATATATTTTTATTATAGACTATTTTTCAAACTTTAACAAAATGTTACCATTTATGCATTCATTTATTTATTATGCACACATTTTTCAAAATGGAACAACTGCATTTATTATTTATTTTTTTACTTCTATGCTATTGTTCAAACTTGAAAATAACATAACTTTTGCATTTATTTATTGTACACTATTGTAAAACTTTAAAGAAAACATTAGCGCATATATATATATTTATTTTACACCATTGTTCAAAGAGTGAAATAGCGATATTAAAAGGACACATGAGCGTCCGGCTCAAGTCTGTGGCAGTGGGCAGATATGGTACTCCAGAACTGGACTGTTCCACCTAAAACCAGATTTCTGGCCACTTTAATCCTGATCTGGATCTGAAGCACTCTATATTTAAACTCACGCCACAGCTGCTCGACCGTAATTACTGACCTGGCTTTGTGGCAGTGGTTTTGTTAGATTGGACTCGACTACTGCAGGTCAGCTGTGTGTGTGTGTGTGTGTGTGTTTTTCCTGCTAAGTTAAATATTGATGTTTTCTCTCTTTGTTAAGAGCTGAAGCTCGAGCGGCTGATGGAGGGATGTTTCACTGCAAACACATCAGAGCTTCTCAATCTCTTTTGCTTTATGAACCCAACTGATTAAAAGCATTGTTTATCCAAAACAGCAAATAAAATGTCCTTTAAATCAAACACTGAACTGGAATAGTGTCAGTATGAACTGAACAGATCCAACAACAGACTAAATGAGCTGAACTTTCATCATAGATCAAATAATTCACTTCACACATTCAACAGTGAGCTTGTCATTCTCTGATTATGATTAGATTCTGGTTATTGCAATGCAGTGTTATATTATATTATATTAGATTATATTGTATATTATGCACATTTTACATCAAATCATATATATTTTACTTTATTTATTTTTTAAATGGTACTAATAGATGTTTTGATGAGATTTAAAAATAATGATATTTTATTTTATTTCATATATATATATATTTATAAATGTAACCTGTAGATGTTTTTCAGATTTTTATTGGTTTGTTTTTATTTTTTGATGGTTTATTTTATTTTTGTTTATTAATTTTTTGATGTTTTTATGAGATTTTCTAGTGTGATTTTTATGGTAAATATGGATGATTTTTATGAGATTTTTATTTTTATTTTATAGTTTTTTTTATGGTGACCTGTAGATATTTTAATGAGATTTTTTTTTTTAAGTTTTATTTTATTTTGTAAAAAAAAAAAAATGACCTGTAGATGTTTTTGAGATTTTTATTGGTTTCTTTTTATTTTTTGATGGTTTAATTTATTTTTGTTTATTTATTTTTAGATGTTTTTATGAGATTTTCTTGTGTGATTTTATAGTAAATATGGATGGAAGGAAGGTACCTGTTGATGTTTTTGAGATTTTGATTTTAGATTTTTATAGTTTTTTAATGTGACCTGTAGATATTTTAATGAGATTTCATTTTGAAGTTTTATTTTATTTTGTAAAAAAAATATATATATATGACCTGTAGATGTTTTGAGATTTTAATTTTTTATTTTTATGCATTTATTTATTTTATTTATGTTTTGGTTTGTTTTATTTAATTATTTTCAGATGTTTTTGTGAGATTTTTTATGGTAAAATGAGGTTGCACTGGTAGCTGGAATATTGGAATATATTCTAGATTTAGCTCTGGTCTCTGAAGAGGGAGAAACGGACTCGAGCGTCCCGGCCGGTGTTGTGACAGACAGGTGTGTTTCCGTCCCTGCAGGTGCGAGAGCTGCAGACGCGTCTCCAGAGCGTTCAGCCCGGCGCTCCGTCCAGTCCTGGGCGTCTGACATCAGCGGGACGTCCCATCAACCCCAGCACCGGAGAACTCAGCACCAGCAGCAGCAGCAACGACATCCCCGTCGCCAAAGTACTTCATAGCTCTCGCTACATTGAGACATTTAGCAGACGCTTTTATCCAAAGCGACTTACAGATGAAGACAGTGGAAGCAATCAAAAACAACAAAAGAGCAATGATATATAAGTGCTATAACAAGTCTCAGTTAGCTTAACACAGTACACGTAGCATGGGCTTTTAAATAATATAATAAATAAAAAGAAAATGGATAGAATAGAAAAAGAACAGAGCATGCTAGTGTTAGAGGTCTTTATTTTTTTTGTTAAAGTTTTTATTTTTACATTTTTTACATTTTAAAAATGATAAATGTTGCCTTGTCTGATATTTTTTAGCTGAAAGTAGTTTTTTATATTTATTTTTTATTTAAATTTATTTTTTATGGGATTTTATTTTATATATATTTTTTATAGCATATTTACTTTTATTTTATTTTAGTCATTTAAATTTTTTTATTAATTTAATTTTTCCATTTAATTGTATTTAGTTAATAGCGATAGATTTTATTTTATTATTTTTATTTTATATTTATTTGATTTAAATATAATTTTGTGTGATTTTATTTTATTTTTATGCATTTAATATAATACTTATTTTTATTTTATTTTAGTTATTTTATTTTTTTATTATTCGTTTTATTTTTCTGTTTTATTTTATTTAGTTTAAGTGCGTTGCTCAAGAGCATAACATTAATAGATTTAATTTCTTTTGATTGAGCATAATAGTGATAGTAGATTTTACTTTGTTTTATTTATTTATTTTTCAGTGGTCTGATGCTCTTCTGTTATGTGTTGCTTTGTTTTGTGAGTTTTATTGTTTGAAATCGGGTTCAGAATTTCATGTCTTTCACAGAAGTAAAACTCGAACAGGTTGATATAAAATAACAGAAGTATTGTTTACAACACTTTACATTGCTCATCCGTGTGTGTGTGTGTATGTGTGTGTGTGTGTGTGTGGCAGGTGGCAGAGCGAGTGAAGCTGTCGAAGACTCGCTCAGAATCGCTGCCAGCAGAGAGATCCGTCCTCGGCTCTGAAATCAGCAGCATCGGGGTGAGACAGATAGAAAACCTCCCAAATTACTAGAGCTATTACTACACTACTCTGTGTTTTAAAGTGTTTCTGTGTCTCTCTCCGCAGGTGTCCAGTAATGTGGCTGAACACCTGGCTCATTCCCTTCAGGACTGCTCCAACATCCAGGAGATCTTCCAGACGCTCTACTCGCACGGATCCGCCGTCTCCGAGAGCAAGATCCGCGAGTTCGAGGTGGAGACGGAGAGACTGAACAGGTCAGAGAGCTCAAACTTAAATGAAAACAGAAGAGACTGAATTAGTGCTCCTCAGGTGTTGTCTGTCAGTGCAGAGCGTGTTGTGTCAGCTGAAGTGAACATCTTCTAAACTCTCTATACTGAGTGTGCAGGGAGCAGTGAACACTATGTAGGGACCCTGTGCGTGTGTCTGATTGCTGTGTGTGTTTCAGTCGTATCGAGCACCTGAAGTCTCAGAACGATCTGCTGACCATCACACTGGAGGAGTGTAAGAGCAACGCCGAGCGGATGAGTATGCTGATGGGGAAATATGAGTCCAACGCCACCGCGCTCAGACTGGCCCTGCAGTACAGGTACACACACACACACACACACACACACACACACAGAGACACACATACACATACACACACACACACAGAGAGAGACACACACAGGGACACAGAGACACAAACACCCACACACACACACAGACACACACAGAGAGAGACACAGACACACACACAGAGAAACACACACACACACACAGAGACACACACACACAGAGACACACACACACACAAACCACCTAATTACAGTCCAGCCTTGTTCCTGTGGCTCAGTGGTAAAGCATTTCGTCTTCATCTGTCAATCCTGAAAAGAAAAATCACTTTCCACAAAAAATATTCATCAGCACGACTGTGTTCAACATTGATAATAATCAGAAATGTTTCTTGAGCAGTAAATCATCATATTATTCTGATTTCTGAAGATCATGTGACACTGAAGACTGGAGGAATGATGCTGAAAATACAGCGGAGCATCACAGAAATACATTACACTTTAACACAGATTCACACAGAAAACAGCTGATTTAAAGTGTAATAATATTTCAGATTTTTCTTCAGTGTTTTTTATCAAATAAATGCAGCCCTGATGAGCAGAAGAGACTTCTTAGAAACGTGTGTTGGATGAGTGATTGGTGTGAGCGAGGCTCCAGTTGAGTGTCGTATCCAGTGATCATGATGTCATCACATGTGGTCAAAGGCTCATAAAGAACAAAAACACCACCATTAATCACACACACAGCTCTCTCTCACACACTCACACACTCACATGATCACGGATGTGTTTCACCGCTCCTCCGTCCTACAACACTGTTCACAAAAGAACACAAATAACAAGAGAAGAGCGAAACAACTCAATCTCTAAATGACGGCCGACTGGAAAATAAGAATACAAATAAATAAAAATGTAAATAAATATTTTTCCAGAAACTGAGGACGGATCTGCACTGACCTCCACATTCATCCTGAGTGTGTGTGTGTGTGTGTGTGCGCGTGTGTGTGTGTGCGTGTGTGTGTGTGTGTGTGTGTTGCAGTGAGCAGTGTATCGAGGCGTATGAGCTGCTGCTGGCGCTGGCCGAGAGTGAACAGGGTCTGGTTTTGGGTCAGTTCAGAGCCGCTGGAGTCAGTGCTGTGGGTAAGACACACACACACACACACACACACACATCTGAGTCAGGACATCCCATACACTTCTGTTATTATATATACAGATAGCTACGTGTGCCATAACCCAGGAGTTCCCAAACTTTTTTGTCACCCAAACCATTTGAACTCAAATAATTTGTCCACTGAAATTCTAAGTTAATATTTCAGTAATTTAACAACACTTTTGAATATTCATGGTCCTCTGATGTCAGTTAAAGGTCACATGACATACAGGTAAACAAATATACAAATACAAATATATATATATACACACATGCCCTCACTGGCCACTTTATCAGGTACACCTTGCTAGTTCAGCAAATCGTCTTCACCACGTCTAGATGCCTTAATGCATCTTTAATTAAATTCATAAAACTTCAACAATTTAATAATTCATTAACATTTTTACATTAAGTAGTAGTACCCTATGAAATGTATTTTTTGTTTTATTTTTTCTGGATTTATTATTTAATGCAAATCTTTTTATATGTTTTACTACTATATTACTTGTACAATTTATATTATTATTACAAACTATTACTACATTGATTTAAAAGCTGTCGTGATTAAATGAAGGCATAAAACTTTTTTGAAAGGTAGTAAAAATTATTTTTTTGTAAGCAAACTAAAAACTGGTTTAATGTTTAATGGAAAAACATGGAAGAAAAATTTTGTAGCATTCCTTTAAAAAAAAAAATAATAATAATATTATTGTTGTTGCCTTTTCTACTACAGTATTATATTTAGTATTATATAGTACTGTTATAGTTTCCTGTCACAATTTCTTCAAATTGAACCAAGACACTTTGCAGAGACACGCAGACTTCATATGAAATTTCACAATATGATTTACTGTTTATTTCTATAATTCTGTATTGTATAAAGCACTATAGAGATGACTTTGACTCTGTACAGTGCTTCTTGTTCTCCTCAGGAGCTTTGAGCATCATTTAATATCCTGATTCTCCCGCGCTTCATTAATGGCTCATGAGTTATTAGTGTAATTAGTTTCTCTCCACACACTGAACATCTGAACACATCCACACCGCTGCTGGAGAAATTAAAAATAAATTATTCAATAAAACTGAGAGAATTCAGCATGTCAAGATCCACACCATTCATCGGTCACAGTCACTTACTTCTAAATATTAACTTTGATTATTTTCTTTTCATTATAATTGCATTTGGAAAGAGTTTTGCATAACTGTTTACATTAATTACAAAGTGTAGTGTTTTAATTAGATCATGTTTTCAGTTAATAGTGTGGTGCTTTCTGCTCTGATTAACATATTTTACATCTGCTTGCACTGAATTCTCTCACAGAGAAATGATGAAAATAGAATTTATGTTGTATGTGGATCTGAACATACATTAGATCTGTGGTCCATCATTTAGTGTATACTGTGCTGTATGATCATGGCAGGAGAGCAGGCGGGTGAAGAGAGCATCACACAGATCCTGAAGAAAGCTCACGACAGCAGAAAGACGGCAGAGATCGCTGCTAAAGATCTCCTGACGCGTCTGGATGGCAGCTGTGGAGCTGTGTTTGTGGTCAGCGGCTGTAGTGTCCAGCCCTGGGAGAGTCTCTCGTCCAACAGCCACACCAGGTGAATTCTTTCATTCTCTTGAATTCTTCTTTTTTATCTTTTAAATATTCCTTACTAAATCGCTTGTATACATTTAGAAAGTCTTCCAGTTTTGTGGACTATTCTTTTTTCTTATTTTCTGATTCCACGTCACCACCTGTTTAGCTCCGCCCTCTGATTCCATGTCACCACCTGTTTAGCTCCGCCCTCTGATTCCACGTCACCACCTGTTTAGCTCCGCCCTCTGATTCCATGTCACCACCTGTTTAGCTCCGCCCTCTGATTCCACGTCACCACCTGTTTAGCTCCGCCCACTGATTCCATGTCACCACCTGTTTAGCTCCGCCCACTGATTCCATGTCACCACCTGTTTGGCTCCGCCCACTGATTCTACGTCATCACCTGTTTAGCGCCTCCCACTGATTCTACGTCACCACCTGTTTAGCGCCTCCCACTGATTCTACGTCACCACCTGTTTAGCGCCTCCCACTGATTCTACGTCATCACCTGTTTAGCTCCGCCCACTGATTCTACGTCACCCCCTGTTTAGCTCCGCCCACTGATTCTACGTCACCCCCTGTTTAGCTCCGCCCACTGATTCTACGTCACCACCTGTTTAGCGCCTCCCACTGATTCTACGTCATCACCTGTTTAGCTCCGCCCACTGATTCTACGTCAACTTAAAATTATATATATATATATATATATATATATATATATATACGTGTGTGTGTGTGTGTGTGTGTATGTATATGTGTGTATATATATATATATATATATATATATATATATATATATATATATGTGTGTGTATATATATATATATATATATATATATATATATATATATGTGTGTGTGTGTATATATATATATATATATATATATATATATATATATATATATATATATATATATATATATATATATATATATATATATATATATATATATACAGTATTGTTCAAAATAATAGCAGTACAATGTGACTAACCAGAATAATCAAGGTTTTTCTTATATTTTTTTATTGCTACGTGGCAAACAAGTTACCAGTAGGTTCAGTAGATTCTCAGAAAACAAACAAGACCCAGCATTCATGATATGCACGCTCTTAAGGCTGTGCAATTGGGCAATTAGTTGAATTAGTTGAAAGGGGTGTGTTCAAAAAAATAGCAGTGTGGCATTCAATCACTGAGGTCATCAATTTTGTGAAGAAACAGGTGTGAATCAGGTGGCCCCTATTTAAGGATGAAGCCAACACTTGTTGAACATGCATTTGAAAGCTGAGGAAAATGGGTCGTTCAAGACATTGTTCAGAAGAACAGCGTACTTTGATTAAAAAGTTGATTAGAGAGGGGAAAACCTATAAAGAGGTGCAAAAAATGATAGGCTGTTCAGCTAAAATGATCTCCAATGCCTTAAAATGGAGAGCAAAACCAGAGAGACGTGGAAGAAAACGGAAGACAACCATCAAAATGGATAGAAGAATAACCAGAATGGCAAAGGCTCAGCCAATGATCACCTCCAGGATGATCAAAGACAGTCTGGAGTTACCTGTAAGTACTGTGACAGTTAGAAGACGTCTGTGTGAAGCTAATCTATTTTCAAGAATCCCCCGCAAAGTCCCTCTGTTAAAAAAAAGGCATGTGCAGAAGAGTTTACAATTTGCCAAAGAACACATCAACTGGCCTAAAGAGAAATGGAGGAACATTTTGTGGACTGATGAGAGTAAAATTGTTCTTTTTGGGTCCAAGGGCCACAGGCAGTTTGTGAGACGACCCCCAAACTCTGAATTCAAGCCACAGTACACAGTGAAGACAGTGAAGCATGGAGGTGCAAGCATCATGATATGGGCATGTTTCTCCTACTATGGTGTTGGGCCTATTTATCACATACCAGGGATCATGGATCAGTTTGCATATGTTAAAATACTCGAAGAGGTCATGTTGCCCTATGCTGAAGAGGACATGCCCTTGAAATGGTTGTTTCAACAAGACAATGACCCAAAACACACTAGTAAACGGGCAAAGTCTTGGTTCCAAACCAACAAAATTAATGTTATGGAGTGGCCAGCCCAATCTCCAGACCTTAATCCAATTGAGAACTTGTGGGGTGATATCAAAAATGCTGTTTCTGAAGCAAAACCAAGAAATGTGAATGAATTGTGGAATGTTGTTAAAGAATCATGGAGTGGAATAACAGCTGAGAGGTGCCACAAGTTGGTTGACTCCATGCCACACAGATGTCAAGCAGTTTTAAAAAACTGTGGTCATACAACTAAATATTAGTTTAGTGATTCACAGGATTGCTAAATCCCAGAAAAAAAAAATGTTTGTACAAAATAGTTTTGAGTTTGTACAGTCAAAGGTAGACACTGCTATTTTTTTGAACACACCCCTTTCAACTAATTGCCCAATTGCACAGCCTTAAGAGCGTGCATATCATGAATGCTGGGTCTCATTTGTTTTCTGAGAATCTACTGAACCTACTGGTAACTTGTTTGCCACGTAGCAATAAAAAATATACTAAAAACCTTGATTATTCTGGTTAGTCACATTGTACTGCTATTATTTTGAACAAAACTGTATATATATATGTGTGTGTGTGTGTGTGTGTGTGTGTGTGTGTTTGTGCGTGTGTGCGTGTGTGCACAGCCCAACCAGATGTTTACTGAAAGGGTGTTATTACTATGGTAACGGAAAGATATTTATAAAAATGCAGTTAATTAAGGATTGATACGGGAAAGTGGTTGTGGACTCCAGCGTCTGTGAGTGTGATTCTGCAGATCTGTGTTTCATCTTCTAACGGTTTGTATGTGGTTCTGGTCCAGCGGTTGCCCATGACAACACACTCTCATCCGTGCTGCTGCTGCTGCTGTGTGTGTGTGTGTGTGTGTGTGTGTGTGTGGTTTCCCATGAGCCCATCTGATCACCTGATCCTGCCAGTCACACCAGTGTTTCACACACACACACACACACACACACACATACACACACACACTGTGCTGAACCACTAAATACACAGTATGTATTAAAAAAGGATGATTTATCATCATTCATGCCGTTCCCAACCTGCTTGGTTTTCTCTCTTCTGTTGAAGATGAGTAAATGATGAGAGATGTTTCATGTTTTGATAACTTAATGCTGCGACATTAGTGAGGTGTGTGTTTCAGTGTGAGAACGAGACTCAACTGATCTAATGCAGAAAAACCTCAGCAAACTGACTCTGGGAGGATGTGTTGCTCTTCAGAGGCTTGTATGCTGAAGGTTTGACATGTATGTGCTTGAGATCACTAATGTGCCTAATATGTGTTTTATACAGCAGAGATGACAGACAGATAGATATTGAATAATTGCAGACAGTCTCATGTCTCACCTCCCAGTGCGTACAGACACACACACACACACACACACACACAGGTGTGGTGTCTCGTGTAATTCGTCAGGCTGCAGCAGCGTTTCATTATTAAAATGGAAAATAAATGCTGTCTGCAGTAAGCATTCCACGACTGTTATTTATGAATTGATTAAACATTTTGTTTATTTTCAATGAAGACAAATGACATGTTTATTATATATATTGGCTGTTTATTAGTACGTGTTAAAAAGGTTCGAGGCTCGTCTGTTGTTCTGGATGATGATCCTGCAGTGAACGGATGGGATTTCAGGATTTCTGCAGCTTCTCAAATAACCACACATTGATTTTTCCCCTTTATCCTCCATTCAGCGTAACAGCGTTTCTAAACTGTGTGCTTCCAGATGAGGAGAATCAGAGCTCATCTCCTGTGTTTACTGCTGTTCTCCAGCGCTCAGATATTACTGCGTTTTAATGAGACAGGTGTTGAGTTTCCAGGTTGTTCGGCTCATTAAAGCGTGTAAATGATTATGAATATTTCTGTTGATGATGTTCATCACCGTCAGACCTGTGATTGTTGAGTTTATAGTGACAGACCTGAAGATTATAAGTGTGTGTGTGTTGTGTGTTGTGTGTGTGTGTCAGCAGGGTTTCTGTGCATTACTGTGCAGATAATTGGGATTCTCATTGTTATTAGGGGCTTTGCTAATTGAGGGAGGGAGACTGATTTGGTTCATTGTGATTGTGTTGAGTCTATATATATACACACACACATACATATTATTATTATTATTATTATTTAAATACAAAAATGTATTGTAAATTCAATTAATTATAATTATAAAAATGCAGTATAAAATAATTAATAATAATACTCTTGTTATTAGTAAAATAATTATAAATTGCATTATAAAATGTTTCTACAACTTCTACTATTATTATATAATGTATTGTTCAATTATAACAGTAATATTTAAATAACAGTAAATAATATTTATAATATATTTAATTATTTTGTAAAAACAATTACACTTAAATTGTATATAAGTTATAATTCTAACATTTATTATAAAATGTAATAACGAAGTATGTTCTTAAATATATTATAAACATGCATTATACAAAATTACATTAATAGTAATTAAAATGTATTATAAAATATCATAATTACTTAATATAGATTATTTGTAATTGTGTTGTCATTTTTATTTTAATATTATTAATCTTATTTTTATGACTTATTTTATAGTTTAGAATTCTTTTTATAATAATAATAACTAGTAGTGTTAGCATCTAAGATATAGGAAATGGCTAAATAATAAAAGAGACAATAGTATTTTAGTAAAAATATTTGGCAAATGCATTTTTATGGTTTGTGAGAATAATAAAAAATTGAGATGAAAAATCTTTAAAAAGAGTAAGATTTTTCTTCTGAATTGTTGTGTGTTGCAGCACCACCAGCTCGACGGCCAGCAGCTGTGACACGGATTTCTCCAAAGACGACGAGCAGCGTCTGAAGGACTACGTGCAGCAGCTGAAGAACGACCGGGCGGCCGTCAAGCTGACCATGCTGGAGCTGGAGAGCGTCCACATCGACCCGCTGAACTACGACCTCAAACCCCGCGCAGACTCGCATAGACTCGACCTGGAGAACGCCGTGCTCATGCAGGAGCTCATGGCCATGAAGGTTACCATAAATCAACCTACTCTCAGAAAATCTGTCTGAAAATACAGTTTCAGTGTGTGTATGAGATTCCCAAACTTTATATTTTCTCGAACTTAATATTTATCCGCACATTCATATTTTCATGGTTCTCTGATGTCAGGTAATGAGCACATGATATGCAGGTGACCAACTATCTTTTTTAGTAATTATTTTATTTTTATGTTTAAATTATTTTCATTTTCATTTATTTAAAATAAAATGTTGAATCGTTTTAGTGCTTTATTTTTGTTACATTAAAAATATTGTAAAGTTGTAAAGTGTTTTTTTATTTATATTTTCATTTTAATATAAAAAAAAATAGTTTTGTCTTATTTAGTAAGTGGTTTATTTTTATTATTGTACAAATATTTTTCATTTATATGGATATTAATATTTTTCATATTTTCATGTTTCATCTTTTTAATCCATTTTTAAATTTTGTGTTTAACTGAATCAGTTTCAGGTAAAATATTGTAAAAAATTTGTGTTTTACTTTATTATTTTAAATAATATAAATGAGATTTCAAAAATATACGGTTTAATGATATTTTATATCTTACTAAGTGTTTTGTTTTGTTTTTTGATTATTATTTATTTTTTTATATTTATTTTAGTTTATTTTAAGTAAAATATATCACATTTTTATTTAACCTATTTGTATTAAGAAAAAAATTTCAATTCAATTCAATATGATTTAACTAGTGCTTTATTTTGATGTATTGCTTATTTTAATTTAGCTTTTTTAGAGTTAAATCAATGAAGTATCTATTCTTCAACTCAGAAACCCCCATTAGGCAAAGCCTGGTATATGCAATAGAGTTTTTCTCATATTTATATAGATTATAAGTCAATACAATATGATAAGAATGCACTAAAGCTCATTGCATCAAACACATGTGTTCAGGAGGAGATGGCGGAGCTGAAGGCGCAGCTGTATCTTCTGGAGAAGGAGAAGAAAGCTCTGGAGCTGAAGCTGAGCACGAGGGAGGCTCAGGAACAGGCGTATCTGGTGCACATCGAGCATCTGAAGTCTGAGGTGGAGGAACATCAGGAACAGAGACGGAGATCGCTCAACTCCACCGGCAGCAGCGCTGGAGCCAAAGACAAGAGCGGGAAGGTACAGTGCATACACTACAACATACTGTAAGGTGCAATTGTGTGCATGTATCATAAAAATCCTAAATGGAAACATAAATGGAAAGTAAAATTTCAAAATATATATATCTTTTTTTCTTAAGTCATATGAAAAGACTTGTGCACGTCTCATTTGCCTGCATTTAACTTAATTACACACACTACCAGTCCAAAATTATGACATGAACTATTAACTTTTATTATATATACATCTGTCTGTCCTTCTGTCTGTCCTTCTGTCTGTCTGTCTTTCTATCTGTCTGTCTTTCTATCTGTCC
>NC_068400.1:10009894-10064894 GCF_023724105.1 Carassius gibelio
ACTTTTTTGGATGTGTGTTTTGTTGAGTATTATATTTGACCATCAGGCTTTAATGGCTCATATCGTCTGATTTATGATGATGAAATTCTGATCCTTATGTAAATCAATGAGATCTTTATAACAGTAGAGCAGCTACTGACATAAAATTATATACATATAATTGGTCACTCCTATAATATGTGACCCTGGAGCACAAAACCAGTCATAAGTGTCCATTTTTGGAAATTGATAATTATGCATCATCTGAAGCTGAATAAATGATCTCTCCTTTGATGTGTGGTTTGTTCGGAGGACAATATTTGTCTGAGATACAACTATCTGAAAATCTGGAATCTGAGGGAGCAAAAAAAAATCTAAATATTGAGAAAATCACCTTTAAAGTTCTTCAAATGAAGTTTTTAGCAATGCATATTACTAATCAAAAATTACATTTTGATATATTTACGGTAGGAAATTTACTAAATATTTTCATGGAACATGATCTTTACTTAATATTCTAATGATTTTTGGCTTAAAAGAGAAATCTATAATTTTGACCCTTAGGCCTACAATGTATTTTTAGCTATTTCTACAAATAAACCCCAGCGACTTAAGACTGCTTTTGTGCTCCAGGGACACAAATGTCTCAGTAAGATGAGATGTAAATGATCCGCACATATAACACAGTGATTGAGAGCTGAAGAAATCAAGGCTCCTCAGAAGATGTGAGATGTTCTGGAGGCTTGTGAAGATCATTCCTCCGCTGAGGAACAGTGAAAGTAAAGCTTCTGGAAAGATCCTGAGGATCAGATTTGAGACTCTGAAACATGATTGATGGAGAATCAAGTAAAGCTGGAGATATTACTGACCTTATTCTGACCTTTACTTGATTGATGTGTGTGTGTGTGTGTGTGTTGCAGAGAGAAGAAGCTGAAGGGTCGTGTTCAGGAGTTGGTGGCGGCGTTAGAAAGACTCACTAAGAGCAGTGAAGTCAGACATCAGCAGTCGGCGGAGTTTGTTAACGACCTGAAACGAGCAAACAGGTGCCTGCTGTGACACACACTGATTTAAAGCAGCGCCTCCTGCTGGTCTAACACCATTACTGTGACTGAATACGTGTGTTTACATTTACCATGGTTATTTATATATTATTATTATACTGTTTATTAATATTTAGAACCAGCTTTATACATTTTACATGCGCTTTTTTTCTTTTCTTATTTCTATATTTCTGTTTAGCTTTAATATTTTAATTTTTATATTTATTATTTTGGTACTTCGTCTTATTTTAGTAAGTTGCTAAGGCAACATTTCTGGTTTTTTATATTTTTTTTATGCACTTTTATATTTTTAAGATCTTTTTTTGACACTAGATTTTGTCAGGTACTATATTTAGCTTTAATTTATTTTTATTTCAGTTAGTTTTAGTAACTCATCTTTTTTCAGTTAGCTGCCAAAGCAACATTTTTAATTTTCTTTTAAGTTTAAGTTTTTATCTAATATTTTTTATTGTGTTGCATTTATTACTAAGATTTCTTTTTAATTAATTTGCAGTAATCTGGTGTCAGCGTACGAGAAAGCCAAGAAGAAGCACCAGAACAAGCTGAAGAAGCTGGAGTCTCAGATGATGGCGATGGTGGAGCGTCACGAGACGCAGGTGCGGATGCTGAAACAGCGCATCGCTCTCCTGGAGGAGGAGACGTGTCGACCGCACACCAGCGAGACCTCGCTCTGAACAAACACCTGTGCAAAACCACACAGAAGTCATCGATCTGGCATCGGGAGCATGAAAGAAGACGTTTCTCAGCATGCTCACGCTGCTCTTTTACACAAACGCATCATGAAACGAGGGCTGAGACATGCTGGCTTTGTCAAGGAGGACAAATACTGCTCAGTTTTTCCAATTCATGATTATGAGGTCCAGTTTTTATTATGATGAACGGCAAAAATCCTCATAATTCTTGGTAATCTCAGAATGAAACGACACGAGAGAGTACAGCAGCACAGACTCGTCGCTGGTTTAGTTTAATACTTATATTTCATAATCACACAGTGTAGAGAAATACGGTTTTGAGCAATAAATGAGAACGTCATCTCAGATGAAAATTCTGTCATCATTTACCCAGTTTCCTAACATCTGGTAATCTGTGCTCAGTTTATGATCTATCATCAGATTTATCAACTGTAAATACAGATTGCAGACAAATCAAGGCCGCAGATGATTTGTTACAACCACTTCGACAAATTATTTAACATCTCATCAGCCAAAATATCTATGTATTATTTAATCTGTGCAGTCACTTTGCAATAAAGTCTTGTTTGTTAACGTTACAAACTAAAAATGAACAATACACATATTTAACTTTATTAACATTAGTTCATTAAAAATACAATTTTGATAGTATAATGTTAAACATTTATTTTAGCTAAGAATTTTCAGTACTTTTTTCAGTGATAGTTTAATAAACTTTTTTAAAGCACCTTTAATATTGCTTTAAAAGAATAAATAAAAATACATTGAAATAGAAAAAAATAAGAATAATATGAAATCAAAAGAATTACAATCACATAAATACAACTCAGAAAAAGTGAAGACTGAAAACAATGAAAGATGGTCATTTCCATTAATTTTTTTTATAGAAATTGAAGGAAAAAGTGAAGGTAAATTCATTTTCAAATATTTAAGAAAATTAAACCTTAATGGTAAAGTGTTACCAAAATAAAATCAAAATTACGTGTTTTAACATTTCAGTGTTCATATTTACACTTCTGCTGATCCTGAGCAATTTTTTTAATGTTTTTTTTTTTTTTTTGTAGCATTAATCAATAAAAACATTTATTTTGTTCATCATGAGAATAATTTTCTTTAGAATAACATGCACCGATGAGTTGTACAAAAAAACAATAAACGTTTGTTATAGCGACTTTTAAAAATTGCATCTCAAAGCGCCTTACAAGAATAAATAGAAATGTATTGAAATACAAAAAGAAAAAACTAAGAAAATGCTGGGAATCTGATGATATAATCTTCATTTTTGTGTGAAATCCTGCTTCCGGCTTCATGTTGTGTTTGTTTGCGTGTAGTTTTCAGCCGAGGACTGTGACGTCACTCATCAACGTCACCAGATCTCACATTTCAGCTCACGCTAAAAACCGAGAGGTTTGATCTTCCTCCTGGACGACAGAAGCACTTTTCCCACAGTCTGGTGGACCGGATCACCACATTGCCTTCTTACATACCAGTATTTATTTCCCCGCTCCTGCAAAATATCAACGAGACCTCAAACTCGCGTTTTTACACGATCCTGCGACTGTTGACACGCTCGAGCTCCGAAGCAGCTCGGACCTAGTGAAGACGGTGATTATTATGCATAAACAGCTTTCATTCATATTTATCAGTTATGAGACATTTGAGTCATGGTGAAATATTCAATGCAATAGAAATGCTTCTCTCTCGTTCGAGGCGCTGTTAAAGGGACAGAACTCCTTTAATGTGAACAAGCGTTTAATAGAAGAATCCAGGTCCATCTGAGACTTCATGCTTGACCATCAGATGCCATTCTCATGGGCTTTGATTTTTCTGTTCATCTGTAAGTAAAGGAATGAACAGAAGCTCGATTACGAGACTTGTCCTTCCTTTTGTGAAAAGTATATGCATTTCCATAAACGATGGGCTGGAGAAACTATAAAGGGTTTGTGAATTGTACTTAATTTGCACAGATCTGTTTATGAATGAAATCTTTGCAATCATTTTGTTTTATATTAATACAGAATGTATTTGTTTATATAATAAAGAAATAATGCAACACTTAATTTGTTAATGGCTCCAGTCATTTTAACAGGTATATTTGACTTTTTCTGCATTGAAATATTCAACAGAGAAATGTAGGTTGAGGTTCATTGATTGAATTCCTGGACAACTTTTAAATTTCAGTTCTCAAATATTTTTTAGAACTTTTTTTTTTTTTCAAATATTTGAAGAAAATTTTAATTCTCCAAAGGAAAAAAAAAAAGTTTTGCACCCAACAATTTTTTTCTTTATGTTAATATTTTACGTTTTTTTTTTACTTTTTTAATCAAGTTCTCAAACATTTTCTTAAGAACATTTTAAAAGTATTGTTGGGAATACAAAATAATTCTCATGTCATGAAGAATGTTGAGCGAATTCTGTTTTATGATTAGTGAACCTTGCTCAAAATTCATTTTAATTCCACTTTTAAATTCAATGCATGTCTGAAATGAACAAACGGATGCTGCAAAAATGTTTCCATCTCCCTTCGATTTATTCTGCAAGTATAACAATTATTTAAAGTGTGGAAAACTGTGAATTATTGCCAAGACTGAACAAAACATTTCCTGTATATTTACAGTGAGAGTTTGGCTTAAACAGAGCATTTATATGAAATCCTGTAGAAATTTGCAAGAAAAAGGTTTTCCTGACGTGATTTACCTGATGAGGAGCTACATTATTCTGAAGACACGCTCCGAGAGAGAGCCAGTCCCTCGAACACTAACACATGCAACAGAGACGCAGTCTGAGAACATGCCAGAACCCAAGAAGAAGAAGAAACAAGGCATCGCGTCAAAACAAAGAAACACACACTCGCACAACATCCATCGTGAAAATAAAAAAATGATAAAAGCGGACTGCATGTCAAACCTCGACAGTAATACAAAAAAATCTCCAGGTGCATGAAAACAGACAGAGGTTTGTTCACAGTGGGGCGATCAGGAGCACAAATCATCTTAAACGTGTCGATTAAAAAATCCTGACGTGGCGTTCCTCCTTGATTTCTGTGCGAGGAGACGCTGTGTCAAACTGATACGTCGTCCTGAAGAGGGAATAAAAACTGCTCGGGACGGAAAACACAAGGTAAAGAACGGAAATAAAGATAATTCATCCTGATCCGAGCGTATGATACAAGTCCGGCTGGGTGGAGCGAGCCTCATTTCTTGGCCGTTTTGGTGACCACGTTCCTGGGCGGAGTTACTGGACGACTGGAGTTTGGCTTCTTCTTCTCTGCCGGCTTCAAAATCTGCAGATTAAACACAGGACTGTGAGAAACACAAACGAGTGACTGAATTAAACAACACTGCATCACAGATCCTGCTTCTGGGCAGCGTTTTCTTGTTTCTCATCAAAGCAGAGAGTTCCGGTCCTTGATTCTGATTGGCTGAGCCGCGTTCACAGCTGTTGTGAATTACTCCTTTGTTTACGTTTGTGTGTTGCTCGGCAACCAATTTGTAGCAACCACAACTGATTCTGAGGAACTACATTGTGTGGTGGAAGAATACTGTTTTTATTAATATCATCATTATACTTTATTTGCTCTGTTTTATTTTAGTACGTATATGAAATAACCGTTTTATAAAAGCAATAAGCCCCAAGAAGCCGTGGTTTACAGTGATTTTATAACAGCTCGTGCCTCTCAGCTGTTATAAAGTCTCTATAAAGCACGGCTTCACGGGGATTATTGCTTTATTCTCATCATGACTTCATTTTGAAGCTGTTATGGTCACCTTGCATGTATTAAAATCAAAATAAAAAATTTTGAAAAATGTATTATGTGCAAATTTGAATGTAATATTAATTATAAAAATTTAAATGAATGTGTTATAGATTTAAATGACATTTTAAATTATTCACAATTTGAAAAGAATATTAATGAAATGTCTGTTTAAGGGAAAGTAAAATGTCACGCCCACGGACCGCTGGCTAAACGTTTGATGCACATGGAATACAAAAGTGGAAACACTTCAGGAATGTCGAAGTCGTTATCGGATTGGTTGAATTCTACAGGATTTCCGGGAGACGTGTGTGTTGCATTCTTTAACATTCCTCCTGGAAACAAAGATACAGTGGCTCGAAACCCCTCACGAAAGAAGAACTGTGACGACGAGCGCTTATTAAAATCAACTAAACACTGGAGTTTCAAAAGTATGTGAAATATTTGAAGTTCATGGCATTGAATCTTTAAAATACGTCTGAGAGTTTTACACAGAAGTCTATTTTTGTGGCGACATTTCCACGCCCTGAACAAAACGAACTGTGATTGGTTGTTTGACATGTCAGTCAAGTCCTCATGGGGCGGGCCTTGGCCAATGAAAGCTGCCATGAACGCGAGACTATCCTGTAAGCTTCTTTCTGTTTTCCTTTTTAATGAGCTTTTAAACATCACCATTTATCATTAGTTTTAAAATAGTTTAAGGTGTATTAAATTCATTTTTAAAACTTTAATTTTCATTTGCTGTCCTTGGGAATTTTTGATGGCAATAACAGACTGTATTTTCACTTCAAATGATTATACACATAAAAATAAAAAAAAAATCGGTAAACGTATCCCTACAAACTAAATATTCCATGTAGTCTCACATCAGTATGATTTTATAAAAGCAGTCAAATGCTGTTTAAATGTGATTAGCAGAGCTGTAGTGTACCTGGAAGGAGCACATGAGGGTCTCGTCCACGCTCATCATGGCTCCGGCGTTATCGAACTCTCCGCAGTAGTTTGGTGCGGAGAACAGAGTCACCAGCTGCCGCTTGGCGAAGAACTCATATCCGTCCTCCACCACCTGCACACACACACACACACACAGGAAGAGGAAGTTCAGGAGACGTTCGGGATCTGGATGACACTCACTGTCCTGAGACTCTACGACATCAGGTCATGAATTACTATCCATCGCAGAGCTGCATCATTTACAGCGATTTCTGCAAATTAAGCCAGGTATTTTCTTCTTTCTGTTTTACAAAATTTTCCAAATTATGCAAAATGTTTGTAAACACATGAGAAAAAGAGAAAGATCTCTCACTGCATTGGTCTGATACTGTAATAAAATAATAAAATATATATATATATACTATTTTAATCTAACCTAATGTACTAAAATCTACAAAATATAAAACTACCATATTTTCCGGACTATATTAATTTGACATGAACCAAGAGAAAACATTACCGTCTCCAGCCGCCAGAGGGCGCTCTATGCTGCTCAGTTCTCCTGTAGTCTACACTGAACACAGAGCGCCCTCTCACGGCTGGAGACGGTAGTGTTTTCTCTTGGTGCTTGGTTCTAAATAAATGTGACTTATAGTCCAGTGTGACTTATATATGTTTTTTTCCTCATCATGAAGTATTTTTGGACTGATGCGACTTATACTCAGGTGCGATTTATACTTCGAAAAATACAGTAAATAAAAATGTAAACAATACAGATATTTATTTATTAAAACAAAATTAGGAAGAAATTATTAACTTTTAATAACTGATTAAATTTTCGAGTTGTATAATGACTCCCAGAATAAATATCTTTTAAAGATCCCTCATTATTTCTAGCTATTCATGAAAATTAAAAGTTTAGTATTTTCTTCTAGACATTTCCAAGTAAAAAATAGAAAATAAATGAAAATAAAAATCTACGAACCGGACAGGACCAGCAGAAATAAAATCACATTGTTATGTTCATAAAAACGCAATGTACAAAAGAAAAAGAAAAGAAATTGCTGCATTTATCTGCATTATTGTTTTCAGTGTTAAAACTAATTTTAGCCCATCATCGTTCATACTGATCTGAACGGGTTTAAAACTAGTGTAGAAAACGGCAATTTTACATTATATATTATTATTATTTTAGAATTGTGCACTAAACATTGCACATATGTATGGGGAAAATCTAATTTTAAATAAAGAAATGTATTGCCATTTTGCAAATGTTTCTACCCAAATGCTTCCAAACGTAGAGGGTTGACTTTTTTACCTAATTTTGACCAAAACGGCATCATGATGCTAAATTCCTACTTTGCTACAAGGCTAAATAACAGAGCTTAACTTACACGTGTGAAACTGAACAGTACAGGCACACATGATTACCGCGGAGCACTGGTGAGTCACTAGATTACCGTCTGAGGGGACAGAGATTAGGGTTTAGGGAACATCTCACACACACAGAGACATGAGGAGCGTCAGCAGACCAGTGTCAAACTCTCGTCTCATATCTGCAGCCGGTTCAGCGTGTGACTCATGGTGAACAGTTTCACGTTTCAATCCCTGGAAGTTCATGTAAGGTGAAACTGAGCGCCTGACGATCAGACCACCGGCTCATACATACACTGACTAATCATTAACTAGCTGCCGAACAACTGCCTAGAGCCAACTAGTGAAGCTGACTAGTGCTTTTATCTGTAGATTTTTCCCGTTCTTTTAGATTTGGAGACTCTATTTGGAGTTTAAACGCATCTAAAGCGCCGCTGCTACAGACACAAACCTAGTCGTTATGTAATTCCCTATGGCAGACAACTTTACGAACTGAAGACTAGAGCTGTACGATACTGGAGAAACCATCAGATTTAGATTTATATAACATACTGTATCATGCACTATGGAAAAAAAACGACAAATGACCTGAATCGCCATATTTGGAAAAGAATGAATCATTGCTGAAGTGTTGGGAAGTGCATCTGCGTAGAAATATACTTTGACTTTTTAGAGCATCCTTTTAGTTTTGAGTTGAACGATTTGGGAAATACAGACCTACAACTTGTTGTTAGAAGTGAGACCCTCGCACAAATAAAGACCACTTTAGATGTTTAATTACTATCTGGAGCATTGGGATCGCTAGAAGAGGGCTTAAGGAAGTCATTTGTGACTTATTGAATTAGGCAGCACGGGTCACATGTTGTTCAGCGCTCCTGAAGACTGACCTGGTGAGCCCTGCAGATCAGATCCAGGTCGTGTTTGTGAAGGAACTTGGCCACCACTTCTGCTCCGAAGGTGAAGGACACGCCTCGGTCGTTCTCGCCCCATCCCAACACGTCCTTATCCGGGTCGGACCACAGCAGGTCACACAGGAGACCCTGGTCCGGGACATCGGTGGGTCTCATGATCCTTCTGATCTGCTCCATGGACTGCAGATCAGGAGACAAACCTGAGGAACAGCAGAAAGCGCTGGAGATTAACATCCCTACTGGACGAGTTCCTAGTTTCTTAAGAAAAGCGAGGCCTTATAACGCAGGGTTCACACGGGACACACTATCCTCCTGCGAGTCACACTGACTCAGCGCTCAGAAATGTGAGAGATGATGTCAGCGCAAATCATAGAGCGATGAGGTTAGATGATTTACACACCCTGAACATTTCAACAACAGAGCTACGCTGAGAGCAACACTAAACACTGAAGCAGATGTTTACATGCATCATGTATCTGAAGTCCTTAAACTAAACATCCTGCAACTGGTCATTCATGCAGTAAACTAATAAAAGGACATATTAAACTAAATGTCCAGCAACCGCGTTTTTAAAACGAACCTATCACAAACAGAAAAAGATTTAAAGAGTTCATTTGCAAAAACAGATAACTTCATTTTAAATAAAAATAGATGTAAAAACATTTTTTTTATTGTGCATTCCAATTAATCTCAATCAAAATCAAAGGTAGGATAAAAATAACTAAAGAATACAGCTAACTAACACGAAGCATAAAAAACATGATCTTATCTAGTTATCTGCTTGCAAACAAACTCTACTTGGACTCGTGACAGAAGACCAGTGATGTCACTTGAAAAATGCCTTAAATGTGTGTTTGGACACCATAAAAAACGCAGATTGAGGATGTTCGACGCAGCAGAAGAGCCAGCGCTCGTAGTTCATCAGGTGTAAGTCTAGAGGGTTTCATCACACACACACACACACACCTCCGTGACAGCAGAAGATCTTCTCATCCACGATGGCAGCGATGGGCAGACAGTTGAAGCAGTCCGTGAACGTCTTCCAGAGCTTGATGTTGTAGCGTCTCCTGCCTAAACACACAAACACGAGCTTAATATCACCTACAGGTTTTAGCATTTAAAAGAAGTTGCAATATAAATGAATTAAAATAGCTTGCGAGAGACAGACTATGCTAAAAACCACACAGCGGTTCCCTTCCCTCTCTCACACGGTGCTTTATAATTAATTCTGCACTGAACAGGAGTCACAGTGTTCTGCTTGAAGTGCATGTTTATTAAAGTGTAAAACACAGTTAAGGCAGTGGAATCTGATCATGCATTCTGTGCAGATTAATGTGAACAGTCTAGCTGTTGTCTACAACAGAGGTTTCTATGAGAAGTCCCAGGATGTAATAGTGGCACACAGCACAGTGTCTGGACACTCACACTCGTCGTAGAAGCCGTAGATGCGGTTGATGGACGCACACTCGTGGTTTCCCCTCAACAGGAAGAAGTTCTCGGGGTATTTGATCTTGTAGGCCAGCAGGAGGCAGATGGTCTCCAGAGACTGCTTCCCTCGGTCCACATAGTCTCCCAGGAACAGGTAGTTGCTCTCCGGTGGGTATCCTCCGTACTCGAAGAGCCTGAGCAGGTCGTAGTACTGTCCGTGGATATCGCCTGTGGAGAGGAGAGCTGACTGTTTAACAACTAAACCGACTCTGAAGGACATCTGCCAGCTTTGTGTTCCTCACCGCAGATCTTCAGCGGTGCCTCCAGCTCCAGGAGGATGGGCTGGCTGAGGAAGATCTCGCGGGATTTCAGACACAATCCCCGGATCTCGTTCTCCTGCAGCTGCACGTTCTTGCCAGGCTTGGACCCTCTCACTGCAAACACACACACAAACCTGCAGTTAATGCCGTGGGAAAACACACACAGCAATAAACCATCAGTGATGTAATTTATGACACCCGATGATTAAAAACTATAACAACTCATTAAAAAATTTGTTATTATAGTGTCACCGATAAACTATTATAGTTCCCATTTTATATTTTTGAATTTATTTTTACATTAAAATGTTTTATTTCAGTTAGTTTATAAATGTTGTTATACATTAGGTTTTTAATTTGTTATTAACTTTTTTTAAATGTACATAGTTATTATTCCATTCTATTTTTTGGCACTTAAGCTTAACCTAAACAAAAATGTCCTTGTAACTAACTGAATTTTTTAATTGTTCTTTAACTTTAAATTTATGTTCTTAACTTAATTTTAGTTAAAGTTTTAGTAATTTAGTTGCATGGTTCTTGGTTTTTTTAAATGTATATGTAGTAGTGGTGTGCAGTATGACCAAAAATTAATATCACACTATTTTTCTAAATTATATATGTTGCATGGTATATGATGGTATTTAGTAACAAAAAAAATAATTAATGCAAAAAAAAACTATTAATAATTATATATTAATTTAATATATTAAATTAATATATTATTATAATTAATATTAATATATTAAATATATTAAATAATAATAATTGAAACTACTTATTTGTTTTATTTTACTTTTATTTCAAATAATTTAAAAAAGAAAACTTTTTTTCTAGTTCTTTTTTTTTTTACATTTATGTAGTAATCTAAAGCATTTATTGAAATCACAAAAGATGCACCATATAAAAAGGTTTACACCATTAAATAAACCATTGAAAAGTTTAACAAAAATTTCAGTTTTCTGTTTTCAGTTTTCTAGAATCAAAAAGCATGTCTAACCAAATAAATTCATAAAACATTAACAATTTAATAATTTATTAAAATTTTTACAATAATAGGGCCACATGATTTTTTTGTTGTTAATTTCTGCCCTCCTTCTGAAATTCTGTTAGTTTCATTTTTTTTTCTGTAATTATGTTTTGGTACAAACTAAATATATTATACTCTTCTAGGAGCTCTGTTTGCAGAGGATCAAAGTGACCTACAGATTCATCCCAAATGTGCAAAGCAGTGTCTCTCTTAAGTGTCCCATTTCTCCCCGCTTGCAATGTTCACAGGTTCCACATCGATTGTGTTTTTATTGCGCCGAGGCAGGGAATAGTGCACCACAACGGCCCGTTCCTGTCCAGCGTTTCTATTTTTACCCTGTGTTTGGAGCAACTGGCACAGTTCTGCAGCTCTGGACTGAAGCTCGTTTCTCCAAATATAGACATCTGAAATGGTTCTTTAATATAAATCAGTTTTTCATTGTTTACCGACTGAAATAGCATAAATATGTTGCAATATGTACAGCTTCTGTGAAATAAAAACAACAATTACCAGGATGTAAGATTGTGGTGATTTACATTTACATTCTGGAGGGTTTCATAAATTTTATGAAAATTTAATTATAAAATAAAAAATTACAAAACTAATTTTTAAATAAAACAAGGAAAATACAACACTTTGTAAAAATGTTTGATGATATACAAATGAATTACAAATAAAAAATAGGACAATAATATTATAGATTATTTAATGGTGAATATAAAAAAAAAAATGTAATATCATGATTGACAAGGTTTACTATGAATATTATTAATAATAATTGTCTTAAGTAATAACTTAAAATAACAATACATTTTCTAAATGTAAATATATTATAGAAATAAATTATACTTTATATAACTTAACACAGACATTAAGAATAAAAACAACAAAAATAAAACAAAAAAGATTATATTTTTATAAAAATATATTATTTAATATGAATATGATTAAACCTTTAAGTAGCAACAAAATATGTCTAATAAAAATATATTGTATTATAAATTGTATATTAAAAATATAAATAATATATAATATTAGTAATAATTAATTAGTATTAGTATAAAAAATTAAATACATAGAGGTCTAACGGTAGAATGAATGAGAGAGTTGCATGGGTGCTGACAGAAAATGCAACAAAGCGTCAAAAACCTGCAACATTTTTGAGTGCACTGTCTCTTTAAACACTGACGGGTGTGAGTGGGTTTTAAATGCAGGTAGATATAAAACAGGGTGTTTTCTTTAGTACTTTAACCCGTCTTTTGTTTTTGAGTATATAACCGTCTAGTTAAGATTCTGATTGATTTTGTGACTGCTCTGAAATGCTAAATTATATAATCTGCTACTTACATAACAAAAGACGAATTGCTTCCTTAAAAAGCTTGAAACATCACAAGGTTTCAGACTGTGACTGTGCTAGTATGCATACTATGAGTTAGTGCTCCACAAAGCTGGATCCGAGAAAAACTTCTGAATGATTAAAACACGTGCGGCGAAGCTTTGAGTTTGGAGCGTCTGAAGCCAAAAGATGACGCAAGCACAGGTTGAATGATGCTAAACAGCAGCTGAACATTTACTTTACTCCATATACATGACTATACTTGAAGTACTCAGAGAGGTCTACTTCCAACCAAGTGAGTCATTACCAAAATATTACAGTCTGGTACAATGAGTACAAATGCATGTGTGACCCTTGAGCACAAACCCAGTCTTAAGTCGCTGGGGTATATTTGTAGAAATAGACAATTAATCTAAAGAGATTTAGATTTTCGACGGATACTTGTATATCACATTTTAAAACAATGCATCTATTCCGCTCTTCATCCTCAACACTTGATGAATCTGAGAAGGACTCGGTCTCCAGGACTGATATTCTCCACCCATCAACTATGAAGCAGGTCCTGGCACCACTTTGGGCGGCATTAACCCAAGTGAGGTTATGTAACGAGAGCAGACTGCCAAGGGAACAGCCGTACTAATGCTGGACGAGCAGATATAGGTGCAGTCCACACACCCTGGGCCTGGTTCCTAAACTCTACAGCAATAAACATGCAGGTGGTGCAACTGGCTCCATCTAAACTCTGACGAGGTGGAAAAACCAGGGAGAGGTTTCTAAGAAACACAGTTAGCTTTATAGAGTTTCGTGAGAGCAGCCAACATGAAGAAATATGACTGACTCCAACACAAAGTCAAATGCAAAACCAAATCAGCCACAAATAGAGCCATGTTTGGCACAGTGGGACACGAGTCTGCATCAGGCTTTCCAGAAACCAATGCTTTCCTGTCACTTACACTATACAGGCATAAAGCCTTAATCACAAGAAACATAGCGGTGATAAAACAATAGATTAAAATGCCCTTTATTAGTGATTCGACCACGAAAATGAACACCGCTCTAGATGATGAGGCATAATAAATAAACCACGCTGATTCTCTTCTATAAGCATTTTTGAGCATGATGCAAGGTGTGCATGTTCTGTTCTTTAGTGCACATCAACTTCCAATGCTCTAAAGACATATCTCTACTTTACGATGTTAAACACTAATGCAAACTCAATGCAAAGCATAAAAATAGTATACAAAACCATTCCAATCACTCTTGACTGGACTCAGACTTCAATGTTTATGAATAATAATTACAGGAAAAAATCTATACGAGATATTTACTGTAGTTAAGACTTCAATTGCTTTATTTTAATGCATGCAATAAAGCAAAACATTCACTTCTATAATAAATGTATGGAATTATTTCAGTCTATTCAAACAGGGTTGTCATCTTTTTCAAGACCTTTGTTATCACTGCAAAAAAAAAAAAAAAAAAAAAAATATATATATATATATATATATATATATATATATATATATATATATATATATATATATATATATATATATATATATATATATATATATATATATATATATATATTTAAAGACTAACTGTACACTCACAAAGATAAATTACATAATCTGAGCTGAGATATATATATATTAACTAGGTCTGGACAATTCTGACATTTCAATTTCATTTCCAAGTTAACGAATATGGGAATTTAACTGCTATGAACGGTCAAAGCTTTGTTTAATATCACACTGTCAGCATTAAAAAATATCATTTGCATATGTATTTCATATTTTTTTTCTAGCTAAATTAAAACTTGCAATAAGTTGGAAATATTCAGGTGTAATGTAACTTTATTTTATGAACACATGACATAGGTTTGTAAGTATCAATACTTTCTTACTAATTCCTCTTTTGTAATTTTTTCCCATTTTATATCTTTTTAAAACCTGAATTGGCAACAAAAATGGAGATTACAATATGACACTAAATCTAACGTTTGCAAGATACATCAACAAATGTAAGATTTATCGTTACAGTAGCACTGAAAATCGTCTCAACGCTTAGTGAGCTGCCTATGTACGTTAAACGGTCTATTCATAACACAGTTTCACAATTATGCCGACTGAAACGATTTGTACGAGTCATAAATATTGTTTAGGTAGAAAATTCACAATATTTTTGAACCGCAGCCATTGGTTATGTCATTAAGCAGCTAACGTTAAGTTAACGCTTTGCTAACATTATTAGCTGAGCTCAACAGCTCTCAATACGAGCCAGACAGCTGATAAACCAGTCATATACATATCCATATGCTACAAAAATAATAATTTTGAAATAAGTTATCCTGTTATAAGGAGATTTTAGCCGTTTCTTGCGGTGAAACTCACCCTCGAGCAGGCGCTGAATGATGCTGTCTATGTTGAGTTTGTCGATGTCAGCCATGACTCGCCGAATAAAACACAAACACACACCGGACACGACAAATAACACTAAAATATCGATTAATACAAAACAGATTTGTCACAGGAAATTCTAAGTTAAAGATTTAAGAGCTCAGCTAGGCCGTCAGACGCGCGTGCTGCGGCGGAGGCACACCGGCTCTGCGGAAGGATACACGCATGCAGCAACAGCAGTACAGTACAGCTGCTGTAAACCTGCGGGCGGATTAATACAACAGCTGCACGAATTAGGGAAAATAGGGCGGAGGAAATGGGAGGGAGCGCAGCTGAATTTCACAATAATGTGTGACGCTGAATGCTAATTGAACACTTTTTTGCTATTTAATATTTACGTTAAATATTTATTAAAAAATGTATTTACACGTTAATATTATTTTAATGACAACATCCTCCGTCAGTTCTCATTATAGTCATACAAAAATGAATTAAGCTACTTATTTCATGCGTAAAATATTTAAGCAAAATGCATTTAATTTTTTGCCGATTTAGGTTTTTAAATCCTAGTATTTTTACTGTAATGAAAGACGTTTATATGGCTGAGGGAACATGTTGACAGATGTTCAGCTTCATGCTGTATTTCATCATCTCTTCTTGGAGGAAATTATTTTTTTCTTAGATGTTTCACCAGCATCCTGATCACGTCAGGTTGCACAAAGAACATTGACAGGGTGTGTCTGAATAAACCACATCACATGAAAAAAAAGAAAGAAGAAAACGCGTCTAGCCTACTTCTTTTTTATCGTATCAATTTTATTTTCATTATAAGTGAATTAAATAATTGCAAATGAAAAGCATTGCAGATGGATTCAAATACATGTATTTTCACAAAAGTAAAAAATAAATTCTGATTGCATGTTTCTAGGATATAAATATAAACAGAACTGTGGTGTCCTCTAGTGTTTGTTGTCTGTAATGTGCTTGTGCAGTGACTTTCTTTTCAGTTCAATCCCTTTTTTATTCATGGACGTGAATTTGAAAAGGATTTACTGGATTGCAATTCAAAGAAATTCGACACAATTACACAACAAAATATAAAAATAACCACCTGACATGTAGAATATCTTTAATACAGCACCATGAAATCTCACCACAATGTTTTGAGATCATAATCTGTGTACATTTTATACATATAGAGTCAGTTTGCTTCAATGGATTATAATAGAGTGGGTAAAATAGAGCATTCTGGGAAATGACGTTTGTTACATAGTGGAATATATAAATTAGTGAATATGCTATGCGCAGGACAACCAGGGTTATTATTCTTAACTAAAACTAAAACCATGTTACTTTAAATAAATTCAACATTGCATTAAAAAAACTAACAAATGTTAACTGAAATAAGATAAAAAATTAAGCTTATTTGATCAGTTTAACATGAAGTTCTTAACTAAAACTGAAATTAAATAAAAAAAAAACTATAGAGATATATTAAAAAATACTAAACAAAATATAGCATAAATGGAATTCAAAACATAAAGAAAAACTACCATGGACTATAAATGATACTAAAATAACATTAATGAGAACATAATTCTGGATGATCCATATTGAAAATGCAAAATATTATTCAATACTGAACAGGTTTTAAATTATTATTATATTTCTTACATTATGACACTTAAATGCTGGATGTGATGGAGGGTGATGTCACTGTCACTTTAAGGACAATAAAAAAGGTTTTATGCCCATTTTGCAAATACAAAATGTTTCAGCAGTAAAACTCCACAAACACCAGAGTGTGATGAAATCAGTAAGTCAGCAGACATTTCTTCAGCTCTTCCTCTTTCATACAGATGTCCTGGAGCTTTTTGAAGCTTTAAAATAGACCCATAATCCTCTGCTGGCCGGCTCCAGTCTGTTACCAACACCAGCCCATCCAGACCCTGGATTAACACTACAGCTAACACACAATGACTAGTAGAGGAGCACTTAAGACACAGGAATTCTTGAGTTACATGTTTATGTGTGTGTTCAATACAACAGAAAACACCACTAGCACAGCTCCCTCAACTCTGGCAGTCATGACCTCAGCAGCAGTGAGAGATGATCAGCATCCCGTCAGAAATAGTATGGCAAGCTGTTTCAACAATCAATCCTTAAATGATACTAGTTTTCATGCTAGTACTTTTACATTTTTTATCTACTTGCATTTATACTACTTATTCATTACTGTCCAGTGCTTATTTTTTTAGATATCAGTGCTTATTCTTAGGTGCAAGTAACATCTTTAAGATACATGTAATTCCAATATTTGTGCCAATGGGTGGCGTCTGTACTTCTCTGTCAGAGAGCACCTGTCCATCAAAAGCTCACTATCCAATCAGAGTAGATTACTGTTAACCCCGCCCCCACGAGAGGTTTGTGTCAAAACACTTAACGAAAAACTGTGAAACGTAAGTGAAATCTGTGGCAATTAATTCAGAATCCACGATTAGCGAAAACGAATCTTTGAAAAACATTAACAAAGAATGAAGCATATTTGAAGAGCCTGTTAAATTTGTGCGACTGAGTTAATTTTTTTAATTTTCATAATGTTTTTCTTCTTTTGTAATGCCATATTTTTGATAGTTTCTGGAAAAAGTTGCGTCCAGTTTTAAAAAGTTTCGTTCATTATTATTGAAACAAATGTAATTCCATACAAAACACATATGTATTCATTGTCTCTACAATTTAAGCCGCATATATTTATTTTTCGTTTATTGAATTATTGCCCTGACATGAAGAAAAGTCTGCCACAGACCATCCAAACAAAACAAATAATCAACAAAATATATAATATAAAAAATATATAATGAATAAGTACTAATATTTTGAAAAATGCACTAGTACCTAAAGAATATGCGCTAGTAGCCAACAAATAGGCTAAGAAATGGAATAGATACGAGTAGCTAATAAGTACTAGTAGCATGAAAATAGATACTAGTAGCCTAGGTTTTAAGGATTAAATGCTAAACGGCTTGCCGTAGTCAGACATCAGACACCCGGAGGTTTCTGAAAGTGCTCTGGATCAGACAGCGCTGCTCATTGTCTCGGACCACTGTGTTAAGACTGTATTAGATTACAGGCTGCACACAGAAATAACAGCACAGGCTTTGACTTTATCCCAACAGAAAATAAAAGACTGCCACCTGTCCTGAGAGTCACGGAGGGATGGACAACACCCGCACAAACACAGCCAAACATAAGCGACTGATGGAATGATATTCACTGATATTACACATGAAGTGGATCTGTTATTAAAACCTCTATATCTACAGATCTTCTTTGTTTCTAAGTTTCTAAATTACCTGAAATGTCCAAGTTTGGCTGTGTTTATATATTAACATAGCTACTCTAAATTCATACATTACCAAGCAATTAAACAACTGGAAAACAAAACCAAGGATCTTTTGAGGAGCATTTGTTTCCAGAAGCTTTACTTTCACTGTTCCTCAGTGGAGGAATGATCTTCACAAGCCTCCAGAACATCTCACATCTTAGAGCGACAACTGATATTTATATAATTTTATCTCAGTATGATCGAATTGATTTACATTACAAGCATCACAATTTCATCATGTAAAATAGAGCCATTTTTTCCTCCATATTCTCACTATATCAGATTATATGAGCCATAAGAGTCTAGTCAACAAAAAAACACGTATGGTGTCAACTGAATTTTCAAATCAAATTATTTCCTTGTGTCTCTCTTCCTTTTCACACAAGAAAACCATTTGCACTCAATCAGCATTTCACATCAATTTATTTATTTACCAGTTACAATATTTTTGGTAAGTAAATTCTGACAGGTTTCATGTCAAAGGTTCAAACATCTACACAACATCATCATACGTTAAAAAATCAGAACATACTTGTTTCAGTAACAACTTCCTTTTCAAGCCTGTCAGTCTTAACAAATGGGCGGATACAAAGACAGAGGGAGCGCTGTGATTGGCTGAGGCTGTCAGTCTGTGCTGTGATTGGCTGAGGCTGTGAGTCTTACTCAAGTGGGCGGGTACAAACACACAGGGAGCGCTGTGATTGGCTGAGGCTGTCAGTCTTACTCAAGTGGGCGGGTACAAACACACAGTGAGCGCTGTGATTAGCTGAGGCTGTCAGTCTTACACAAGTGGGCGGGCACAAACACACAGGGAGCGTTGTGATTGGCTGAGGCTGTCAGCCTTACTCAAGTGGGCGGGTACAAACAGGCTGCACACAGAAATAACAGCACAGGCTTTGACTTTATCCCAACAGAAAATAAAAGACTGCCACCTGTCCTGAGAGTCACTGAGGGATGGACAACACCCGCACAAACACAGCCAAACATAAGCGACTGATGGAATGATATTCACTGATATTACACATGAAGTGGATCTGTTATTAAAACCTCTATATCTACAGATCTTCCTTGTTTCTAAGTTTCTAAATTACCTGAAATGTCTAAGTTTGGCTATGTTCAGGGCTGTCGCTAGTGGGGTGAAAGGTGATGACAATTAGAGGGGCCCACGGCTGAGGGGGGGCCCCCAATAATCTCAACCGCTTGGATGCTCAGGACAGCTGAAGGGCCCGTTTTTCAGGTGTTTTTAAGCCTTACCGCTTGTCGATTTAAACATTAAAGCATCCAAAAACAAGACGTGGAAAAGCTGAACAGAGTAGCTGGTTACTCGCGCGCTGTGTTCGGTGCGCACGCGGAGAGACAGAGCCACGTATCACGGACAGCGACACTGAACCGAGCTCTGTTCTGCGAAGTTCTCCTCGAAGTCCTCCTGCACCTGAACGAACAAATACAAATCGCAGTTTGAACAAACAAAAAGATGTGAAAGAGCCCAATTCAGTACTCGCAGTGTTCTGGTGTTCAGGCTCACGCAGAGAAATGCGTCTAAAAACGCTTGAACATCGAATTTCCTACTTTTTTACTTTTTTTGTTCTGACAAATACATACAAATATGTCAAAATACCTGCCTTGGAAAATATGCTCGAGTTATTTTTTAGTGAAAGTAAACAGTTATAAAAATATTTAGCATGCGTTCAGTGACCGCGCCTAATTTAGCTACTGGCTGCTGTAATGTTAATCCAAGAAAATGAAACTGAAAATCACTCACTGCTCTTGACTGAATTACTTTGTAATTTTAACAAGAATATATACATATTACTAGTAGGTACAGGACACTATGATACATTTATGTAAGTGATCAGGCTATAGCAAAATTAAGCGAACTGTGACATATTATACCCAAAGAATCTTCATACAGTGAACTACTAGTAAAATTGCTAAAAATGTAATATATATATAAATATATATATAAAATTGGGACCAAAAATTATACCTTAAAATAGCACCACAATCTGAACAAAATGAAGCATTGCTTGGTAATTGGTCAACAAAGTATTGATAGTTGTGTAAATATTGTCATAATAACAGTTGTCTGTAGTGTTGGTTGATTGTAATGCATTAAATACATTCCTATCTAAGTTGTGACATTATCAAGACAAATTTGTTCGGACAGAGTTTAACTCTTAAGTTCTTGTCATATTTTATAACCATTTTACAAGTGATAGAAAATAAACTGTAATAATGTGAGAAATGTTGAAAGTGTCTGAATAAATTTTGGCTTGACTGTATATTTAATTTTTACAGTGAAGACTATCCAGTGCTATATTACATTTAATTATTCGGTTTCTGTACCTGGACACCTATTTGACCAAACTTGAAAAAAACGTAAACATTGTGTAAATAGCACAAATAAATAAAAATGGACGAACATACAAATTAAACAATTTCAAACAGGGCCCACTGGTACAACCTTCTCCAGGGCCCCGCGAACCCCAGCTACGGCCCTGGCTGTGTTTATATATTAGCTACTCTAAATTCATACATTACCAAGCAATTAAATAACTGGAAAACAAAACCAAGGATCTTTGGAGGAGCGTTTGTTTCCAGAAGCTTTACTTCGGAGGAATGATCTTCACAAGCCTCCAGAACATCTCACATCTTCTGAGGAACCTTGATTTCTTCAGCTTTCAACCAGCATTGCATTGTACGTTTTTGGAGATATAGAGCGACGACTGATATTTATATAATTTTATCGCATTGATTTACATTACAAGCATCACAATTTCATCATATAAAATAGAGCCATTTTTTCGTATGGTGTCAACTGAATATTCAAATCAAATTATTTCCTTGTGTCTCTCTTCCTTTTCACACAAGAAAACCATTTGCACTCAAATCAGCATTTCACATCAATTTATTTATTTACCAGTTACAATATTTTTGGTAAGTAAATTCTGACAGGTTTCATGTCAAAGGTTCAAAGATCTACAAAACATCATCATACGTTAAAAAATCAGAACATATTTGTTTCAGTAACTACTTCCTTTTCAAGCCTGTCAGTCTTACACAAGTGGGCGGGTACAAACACGCAGGGAGCGCTGTGATTGGCTGAGGCTGTCAATCTTACATAAGTGGGCGGGTACAAACACACAGGGAGCGCTGTGATTGGCTGAGGCTGTCAGTCTTACACAAGTGGGCGGGTACAAACACACAGGGAGTGCTGTGATTGGCTGAGGCTGTCAGTCTCACACAGGGAGCGCTGTGATTGGCTGGGGCTGTCAGTCTTACACAAGTGGGCGGGAACAAACACACAGGGAGTGCTGTGATTGGCTGAGGCTGTCAGTCTCACACAGGGAGCGCTGTGATTGGCTGGGGCTGTCAGTCTTACATAAGTGGGCGGGAACAAACACACAGGGAGTGCTGTGATTGGCTGAGGAACGAGTGGCCTATTCCTGGTCCTTCTCCTCTCCATGAGTGATGATGTGGACCAGATTGCGGTAGTCCAGGTTTCCCGTAGCGTCTGGAGGGAAGGCGGTGAACATCTGCTCCATCTGAAACAACACGGCAGTCAGTAGTGCTGAGACTGTGTCCAGAGCAACTATCAAGCATCATACATGTGAGACGCGCCTCACCTCCTCAGCAGAAAACCGGTCGGCCTGTGTGGTCAACATCTCAGTCACACTGGAGAAACGCATCAAAAACACACAAAAAAACACACTTTCTTAATAAAAAAAAATACATATATATATTATAATTATATTTTATGTTATAAAAATTATATTGTAAGTAATTTAATAATATTTTAAAAAGTCTTAATTGAATATATTACTATAAGAAAAATAAAATCTGAGATTTACCAGTAACTCCATTGGATTGAATTAACTTAATTAAATCTACAAATTTACAAACCTAGAACGTCAAAACAACATAAATATACTATTAAAAAAAATTCTAACAAAATAAATCCATTTTACTTATTTTATTTCAGTCTTCTAATTTCCATTTAGTTTTAAACAAAGAACTAAAATAGCCAAATAAAAAATGACAGCTATATTAATATAAATGTAGTATAAAATACAATAATGGTGAAATACAATAAATATGTTTATTACATTATTATTAGAAAAAAGTATACTCAATATTAATAAATATAACTAAATTAAAAATATTAACAAAAAAATATAATAATCTATAAATAATGCTAAAATAAAATTTGATAAGAACATGAATGATTGTCATTTATATAAAAAATTCAAAGTATTACGTAAAACTAAATACAGTAAATTTATTTTACTTGATTTTTAATTTACTTTCAGATTAAAAAAGTGATAGTTTTTTTTTTCATTTTTACACCTAATGGTGCTCCATATATAACTGGGTCAAGAAAATATCTGAAAAAAAAAAAAAAAAATGAAATAAAATAAAATAATGGATTGTGTTTTTAGGGTTTTAAAAGTATTACTATTATAGTATGTATTTCTACTGGGTCAGAGCTGACCCAAATGCATTATGAGGGTTAATTTGTTTCTTAATACATGCCAAGTGTTTGTGTTTCCGAGCTAAAACAGCTCAGATAATACATGATAGATCAAACACTGAAGAGCTTACAAGTCCTTCTTCAGGATTCCCTTCCCCTCGGGATCGAACACTTTGAAGGCGTTGAGGATGGTTTCCTCTGGATCGGCTCCTGCCATCAAACAAACCTCCATCAAACTCTCAGTTTGAGGAAAAAGTTCTATGCATGCAGCAACTTTGTTTCCACACAATTGAGTCTTTTTTTTAATGTAGTAAACGTGCTTTTCAATGTTGAAGATCATGCTAAAGTCTCATCGCTTGAAAACTTGCCTTTAAGTTTCTCTCCGAACATTGTGAGGAAGACGGTGAAGTTGATCGGCCCCGACGCCTCCTTCAGCATCTCATCAATCTCCTCCTGCTTCACATTGAGCCGGCCTGTTACAGGACAGAAGAGGAGCATGATGGGAAATGTGATTCAACACATGTACTAGTTTACTAGTTGCAATTAAACCTGAACGAATCTGAGTCTAGGATTTCGAGCCAAATTTCTGTTTTATATTTCCTATGATTTTACTATTATATATATATATATATATTTAAAAATCTTTAAAAATAATATAAATGTAAAAAAAAAATTATATGCGTATACATGTATAAGCATATGTGTGTACATAAGGTAAATAAAATATATAGAAATATATAGAAATAAAAGCAATATAAGAGTTTTTAAATCAGAGTTTTTACCCATATATATTGATTTTTTTTTTTTTTTTTTTTTTTTTGGAAGTTGTTTCCTTTAATTAAAGTATTTAAAAAAATAATAATAATAAAAATATATATCAAACATAAAATAATGCAATAAATATGAATTAAATTAATTATTAAATTATATATAATTATTAATATAATTAAAATTAATTTGGTAAAATATGAGTTTTGAAATTTGGTGAGTCTTACCACATTATTTTAATGTATTGTCTTAATTGTAGTTCAAACTGTTTTACTGTTTACTACACGTTGTTATTCTTCTCGTTATTTTCCTAAAGCAGCTAATGAATGGAAATCTCACACACTGACAGAACACAGCTTCCGCATTGAAGAATAAGATGGATAAACTCAGTTTTTCACAACAAGATGATCACAGGCCCAGTGAAGAATCTGTTAATTAACTTATTACAATCTTATTCTTTTATGATCTCATTTGTCTTATATACAGTAGTTTAAAACCTGCCAAACCAACCTAGAGCTGCAAACGTGTCCCTCAGGTCATTCTTGTCAATGAATCCGTCTCTGTTCTGGTCCATGATGGTAAATGCCTGCAAATAAACACTCTGCTCAGAGTCTATCTGTCAAGCTCCAGCATCGTCTGAGACTTCACTGAGGCTCAGATCATTGTTGATCTGAGGAGAAGGAAGCTATTGTCCTCCACAGACCCTGGCAATGTCACACAAGAGCCAGTTATCCTGACAGAATCCAGTGTGTGAAGGAGCATCTCTATAAATACATATATCAGCCTCAGTGGGATCAGACGGGAATATCAGATTCCACAGGAGCTTTACAGAATCACACAAACAATAGCAGCTGCGCTCTTCTGCTCATCCCAATACAAAAATACTGCCATGATCAATGTACACATTTAAAATGCATCTACAATCATATTCACTTTTGCATATTTAAATTTGGGTTTAAAAGCTGATTGGACTGGGAGTGAGAAATGAAGGTGTTTGGTGTCACTGAAAATGTATAATTTTTTTTCTTTCTTGGGTTCTGACAGCCTCTGTTGGCTCTCTGTAAGTCACAAAGGTGTGGAAGCACATGATGGTGATAAATGATGACAGAATATTAATCTGGATGAACTATTCCTGTAAGGATGCTGGTTAAGATGAGACAGAGACAGACATGAAGGAACGTGATCAGACCTCCTTGAACTCCTGGATCTGAGCCTGTTCAAACATAGAGAAGACATTGGAGTTCGCTCCTTCTGCTGACCTCTTCTTTGCTTTCTTTGGTGCCTGAAAAACAAACATTCAGGTCTCTTTAGTTAGAGCAGTTTCCTAAAGAACTAGTTTCTCCCTTCTTATTCAAACTTTAGTAAGAAAAGCTGCTTTTAAGTTTGATTCACTTCCACGAATCAGCTCAAACTCTGAATGAATCAATTGAAAAGTCAGATTCATAGATTCATTTGAAGCATCATTCAGAAGTCTTAGAGACATTTTAAGAAAGTTTGGGGGGAAAAATAGGACACAGTTTGCATGTTAATATGAAAAAAAAATTACATATAGTTTTACAAATATTTAATAATAATAATAATAATAATAATAATTAGGACACACTGATGTGTCAAATGTCAAAAATATTTTTCACTTAGGAATTTCTAGTAAACTTTGTGATTAGTTACAAAGAAATTATAATTAACAGTAAATTTTACTTATATTTTTGCATTTTTCATAACATACATTTTTTTTTGCAAAAAATAAAATAAAAATAACAACAACAACATTAGGCTAAATATTACTGTTTGTTCTATATTTTTATATTGGAGCATAAAATGAGAATATATAAATATGGTAACTATTTGTATCAATTTAGCAGGAGAGAAACTTTAATAATCGACCTTGATTATTTTAATCATATTTTCTTTGCTTCAGTTTTTATATTAAATATTTTTAAAAAAGATTAATGCATCAAATATAACTATTAAACATACATTAATGGAAAATAATATTATTTTGGAAGACACAAAATGGTCAAATTTGATCTCAAAAATGGTCCTGCCGATTAATGGTGCTGCCGATATATCGGTTGATCTCTAATTAAAATCTGGCTCAATCAAATGTCCGGGTGATTCCCGAAGCATCTGTAAATCCCAGTGTTACTCACCATGAGCGCTGCTGGACGGAGGAGATCCCGAGTGCAGCCGGACAGTGGGGCGCGGAGGAACGGCCTTTTGTAGATTAGGCGGGCTGTTGTCTACTGGCTGATATAAATAACACATGCCCTGTTTAGGAAGTGACAGGTAGATGATGATCCCTCAGAAGCAGACACACATGGCTCAAGGTCTATTGTGATGTGGTTTAGAATGACAGGACGCATGGAAGAAGTGTTCAGCTGTTTGATGATGCACCTCTCTTCCTCTGCATGGAGGTTATTTCAGGGTTTGCTTCAGAGCTCAGGAAAGTTAAAGTAGCCTGTGGATGATCGCTGGACTCCACATTACAGCCGTAGCTTTTCAGTTTCATTTTCTGATTTCTTTCACAAATTCATAATGTGTTCAGCATTATTCAGAATTGAACTCCTAGACATGTTAGTTTCATCAACCTACATTGAACTGCGTTTTGTGACAATTTTTTTTCATCACACAATTCAAACTTTGTTTCTAACAATTCTGAATTCAATTAAATTGAGAATTTTGACTTTTTCTGACAGTTCTGCGTTCTAGCAAATGTTTTTATTTTTATTTATTTTTTATCTGACACAAATGAAAAAACAAAAAATAAATAAAAAGAAAGATAACTGCAACATTTTATCAAGCAATTCTAGGGAAAAAACGGAATTGCGAGATATACATATTACATATTAATTTTTTTTTTTTTTGCCAGAATAAAAAATAAAAAGGTAGTTTGTGACCAATCGCATTCACCTGACGACAATCACACAGACGCAGCACAATCATCAGACACGCTTTATAAGCATTGGACTTCCTCTCACACACGGCTGAGTATTGTTCTGCACATATCCCTCTCCTAGAGATAGCTTCAATACGTAAACCTTTCTGGTTAGTTTTCTAGTTTTCATAGTCTTGTCTCTGTTTCTAGTTTTCATAATTTAGTCTTTTTCATGCCTTGCCCTGTTACTCGTGTTTTGACTCTTTTGCTCTGGATATTGGATTACCCCTCTTGCTTAGCCCTCTGGATATTGTTTGCTCATCAAAGATCCATGCTTGCCTTTGGATTACTCTTGTGTCTTGCCCTCTATATACCTGTTTGCCAGTGTTTGACCCATGACTGTTTTGAACATGTCTCGGTTCAATAAAAGCTTGCATATGGATCCGCATGTCTCATCGGCTGCCCTTTTACACTCACAGTGAACGGTCCACTGAATGGCAATTTGAAGAACCCAACAGCAGTTTATTAAAGTGCTCTATTATGCTCTTTTACAAAGTCTTGATTTTGTTTTGGGGGTGAGCTAGAACAAGCTCTCATGCTTTGGTTCGAAAAACGAATTATTTTTAACATAGGCCTAATGTATATTATTACAATACCTTTCTGCTCAGCCTGGCAAATATGGCTTGATTAGTTTTGGGTTTGATGAAGGCCTGCCTTCTGAAAAACTAAATGTGATGTCATTGGTAAGCTGTCCCAGTGCATTGTGATTGGTGAACAGTTTAGACTGTGTTTCAGGACTGCCACACCCCTTGCTTGTAAAAGCAGAAAGTTCCGTCTCACACTTAAATTAAAATGTTTATTTTTTATTAAAAAAATATGCTAATTAAACAAGTTTACAATAAATATATTCAAATCTAGTAATATTTTAAAATCTATTTACATATTGAATATATGTGTGATTTTCAATTTTTCCAGCCCATTTTATGCCAGCAATATAGAATTTTTTATACAATAGTTGAGTTAAATTAAACAAATGAAATTTGGGTAATTACATGGTCACCTGTTCACAACAGAGTAAATGTATGTACATTTCAACAGTGAGCAGAGCAGAAGGGCATATGAGGCAAGTTTATTTATATAGCACATTTCATACACTACGGAAATTCAAAGTGCTTTACATAAAAGGAAGAAAATAATGATTAATTCCATTAAATAATAAAATATTAATAATAACAACAATAGAAACAAGGAATTTAAAAACCTACTGTTACTGTTAGCTCTTACCTCAAAGAAACATTCTCAAGCTTTGTTCAACCTCTTCCCCACTAAGTGGAAAATCCTCCCTAAATAACTATCTATTCCATTACTTCATCCCCTTACTTTGACCTTCGTACTGACTCGATCCTAATGATCTGAGTGGTCTGTTAGGTTTATATTCAGTGAGCATATCTGCAGTGTATTTAGGTCCTAGGCCATTGAGTGATTTATAAACGAGTAAAAGTAACTTGAAATCAATTATAAATGTAACAGAAAACCAAGGACCTGAGGACTGGTGTGATATACTCAGATATTCTGGTTCTAGTCAGAATTGTGTTCTGAATGAGCTGCAGCCGTATGCTGTTCTTGGGAAGGCCAGTGAGGAATGTTCAGTTTTTTCCTTGTTTAACTGAAGAAAGTTCTGGCACATCCAACTGTTAATTTCATCAATGCATTGGCAGAGGGAGTCAATGGGGCTGTGGTCATTTGGAGATAAGGATAGGTAAATCTGGGTATCATCAGAACAGCTGTGATAGGCAAGTTAATTGTTTCTCATTATTTGACTTAGTAGGATCATATACAGGCTAAACAAGAGTGGTGCAAGAATTGAGCCTTGTGGGACTCCGCATGTCATGGACGTCCACTTAGACATGCTCTCCTATACACCCATTTGAGTACCATCCCAGAAATCCAGATCCAGTTTTCCAGTCTCTTTGAAATTATGTTTGACAATGTCAAATGCAGCACTAAGATCTATTAGTACCAGAACTGATGTTTTACCAGAATCTGAATTTAAGCGACTATCATTTATTATATTAATGAAAGCTGTCTCTGTGCTGTGATACGGTCGAAAAACAGATTGAAAATTGTCAATGTATCCATTTGTAAGTTTAAGTATTCGTTCAGCTGATTAAAAAACACTTTTTCAAGGATCTTTCCTATAAGAGAAATATTTGATATTGGTCTATAGTTGCTAAACATGGTGTTATCAAGATTGTTCTTTTTCAGGAGTTGCTTAACAACTGCAGTTTTCATGGAGTTTGGAAAAGTCCCAGAAAGCATTGAGGCATTCACCACTTCTAAGAGATCTGCTTCTAAACAGTTGAGCACCCTTTTGAAAAAAATATGTGAGAAAGTGTGTCGCGATAGCAGGCTGACGATTTAAGGTGCTGCACTATTTCTTCCAAAATTTTGCTATCAATTGCTTCTAAAGTAGACATAGTAACGTATCTTTGAAATTGCAGTCGAATCTGTCTGACCTCTGTATAAGTTAAGGATGTGCTGATTGCCTTCCTAATACTAATGATCTTCTCAGAAAAGAAAAAAAACAAGCTCATTGCACTCATTGCATTGACTTCACAGGAGCTATGTGATCAACAGGATTTGTAACTTTTGAGTTAAAGGAATCAAGGAGAAGATCAACGGAATCTGAGGAAATGCTTGGTGTTAAAGATATATATAGTCTCCATAAATAACACACTAGTAGTTTTGTGCATGTCAGACTGGTAAAATTGATTTCTCAGTTCATGTACAACTGATGAAATACTGGTTATATTTAATAAAAAGAGGTTCCGATTTTGTTCCGATTAAACAGTCTCAGGACGAGCAGAAGTATATGTGTCTAAAAATAGTTTTTGTGAGTTTTATTACATTTAATGCAAATATAGTTCCCTTTCAGTCTGTCACTCTCGACGTCATGTTAGTGACTTATGAATTGGGATATCACTTCAATAGACCAATTTACTTTGAGTGTAAAATAAACGAGCCAATGCATATTGGCATGCAATTATTGCATCCAGCTGCAGCTGATCACAGCGTGAGGATAAGAAGGCAGCAGGTGCAATGCATACCAGCTTTTCACTTCAGAGCCGAGATATAACATTGTTCTTCTCTATCCAGTGTCTTCAAGTGACTACGAGTTCAGCGCACTCTTGAGCCCCTTTCACACTGCCATTCTGGCAAATACAGGGGTAAAGTGTTCCTGCTATTGGTCCCTGGTCCCTAGTTTTTGCACTTTCACACTGCCAGTGATGACCCGGTATATGTGCGTGCTTTCACACACAACCCTTGAAGATCCCGTAATGACACGTGACATCAGCGTGTGACGTGTAATGTACGAGTCGACAACACTAGGCACGTTATACTTTCACTGAAGCAAGCAAACGGTCTCGGCATCAGCGCGGAAAGTGAGTAACTAACTGATTTCTGCTTCATTACAGTTTGCACATATGTTTTCGTCGCGAATGTTGATCTTCCTTCGAAACAGCTGGTAAAAGAGTCGCGCGATAACGCGCGTCATCACTTCGACACAGAATTAGATCTGGCTTTTGTTCACACAGCGCTCGTCCCGGGTCAAACCCCCCAATGTTACTAGGTCCCCGACCCGGGTTCAATTCGGTAATCAATTCCGGGACGTGGTTGCTTTCACACAGAAGTCGACCCCGGCAATGTTCCGGAAATATTGCGGGTCCGACGTGCAGTGTGAAAGGGGCTTTGGAAGTTTCTAGTGTTGGCGGTACGGTGCTGCAGCAGTGATCGTTCAGAGTCGAGTAGGTTGTGGACTTCAGGTTGCACTACGCCCCTGTGGTTCTGCAAGTGGCCAATTCCCCATGCACCTCAGCACTAAAAGAGCATTTTCCTCTTTTTAAAGATGCTGTTTCTCCCGTGCGTTTCTGGATGCGGTCGTTACCTGGTGACAGGTGATGGTCACGATCAGGGGCGTCGCTAGGCCCTTTTTAGGGGGGCTTCAGCCTAAACTTATGCCCAGCCCCCCTAAAAAATTATTTGATTAATTAATTAGTGATCGCTTCAGTCCCCTTTAAAAACTCATTTGAAACGGTGGCAAGCTGCATCAAGTTCCGGCTCCTCCCCTTATCTGAGTCTGCACGGATTCAGCGCGTTTTTCAATCCACAGGGGCGCCGAGCAGAGCGAACATCAGAGAGTACAAGGTGTGTGTGTGTGTGCGTGTGTGTGTGTTCTCGCATCCAATACCAGTACGTCTTCGCTGCGTTCACCTTCAGCCTTTATCACGGTGTGATAGTTGTTTTTTCTTCAAACAAAAATGAAGCGATTAACACCCATGAAAACATACTTTAGAAAACGATCATGATTTATTTTAATTTACTTTTCAAAATTCAAAACATATTATTGTGTATTTCGGCATTACATTATGCAGCCATTCACAGAAATGATTAAAGACACACATCATTGTCTGAAAGCACTAAATGTCACAGAGAGAGAAACATCATGTGGAGTTATTTTGTTTTGTATTATTAAATATGATTTTGTATTAAGTAATAATGAATCATTAGTGTATCATGATACATATATTAGAGTAAGAGTAAAGGGATCTGTGATTTTTTTTTTTTTTTTTTTTTTTTTTTTTTTAAGTAATTGATTTATAGAAGTGGCAAATTGATAATGGTGTTATTTTTAATAAATAGAAATAAATATAGAACAGATTAAACATATTGCCAATAGACTATTACATTAATACATGTTTTGTCTATATTCTTAATGAATATTAGCTGGTTAGTTAAATGATTTGAAATGAAATAAATTTCCAGGGGCTGACTTGATGTATAACCAACCGTATTGTTGATTATAAAGGCTAAAAAGCTAAAAATTAATAATAATAATAAAATATAATAATTTATTTTTCATTGTAGATGGATATACAACATTTTTTTGTCGTGCGGGAGTAGGTCTGCAAATGAGCAACAGTCAGGTGAGAATAGAACAGACAGCCTCACACACACACACACAATACCACTGTGTTCCCAAGATTCATTGCAGTCATTAAACCCTTATGTTGTTTTAATTTTCTGCCAATTTCCACGTACATTTCATAAGAAAAAGCTGTGGTATCATCAAAGGATAAACATGAATGTCCTAATACTGAATCAGGAAGTCTTTATTGTAAAAATCTACATTCCCAATTCAAAATTTTCCAGTGACTGGTCACATCTAAAAAACTGTATTAATTTTTTTTACAGTGTTATATATGGCTCAGTCAGTACTCCTACTCCCATATATGAAATACAGGGAATCCAATGGAATAGTGGATTGCAGTAAGGTTAGTAGTATACAACCCTACCCTAATAGTCAAATAGAATTTTTTAATCATACCCTTATTGGGGGCTGAGCCCCCCTAAAATGAAAATCTTAGAATCGCCCCTGGTCACGATCACTGCCTCACGCGTCTGGGCATTAAGCACGCTGAGGTAGCGTTCGAGGAGGAGTCATGTTCCCATTGCAGGAAGATGACCATCTTGGAGCTGCGAGCCAGGCACTGTTTCCTCCAGTGGATGGAGCTCCGTTGCCTCAGCCATGATTTCTATTTCCAACAGTAGCATGGTTGGTTTGAGGATTACAGTGGTAGCAGACCCCTCAGGGAACCAACCCTTGGGGGCCCATCACTCCTCTAGCACCTCCGATCCAGTTGAACAGCCAATGGTATGTGCTGGGCCACTTCAAAGAGAGTACCAGCAGTATCCAGCCGGGGGTCCTCCGGATGGCCGGATGTCGATCGCTGCAATGGAGGGAGAGCTGTCTGAGGAAGATGCCTGGTCAGGGTTGTGCTTTCCTTTTTGCAGCAAGGGCTGGAGTGAAGGCTGTCTCCCTCCACCCTTAAAGTCCAGGTTGCTGCAATTGCTGACCTGTAGAGAAGCTGCCTCCTCCTTACACGCTACGTAGGAGCTGGGCGTAGGCAGGCCACCCACCTGTCCTGGCCCCCATCAAGGGGAAGTTGTGGACTAATGGTTAGAGATTCAGACTCGTAATCCAAAGGTTGCGAGTTCGAGTTTAGGGCCAACAGAAATTGTGGGTGGGGAAAGTGAATGTAGAGTGCTCTCTCCCAACTTCAATAACACAACTGAGGTTTTTATGTTTTAATATTTTTTTATGAGTTTTAATGTTGATGCAGAAACACATCTTTGGGTGCATCCCTCCCCGAAATTGGTTTGCAGTGATCGAACTGAAGGACATGTACCTTCATATGTCGATCCTTCCGTGTCCAAGACAATTCTGCATTTTGCATTTGAAGGACAGGCATATCAGTACAAGGTGCATCCCTTCGGGGTGTCTCCCTGTATCTTCACGGAAGTCACATAGGCAGCTCTAGTTCCCCTCAGTGAGCAGTGTGTTTGCATCCTCAACTATCTCAACGATTGACTCATACTAGCACAGTCTAGGGATCAGTTGTTCGAGGACAGGGACCTGGTGCTCAGGCACCTCAGCCTGTTGGGTCTTCAAGGTCAACTAGGACAAGTGCAAACTCTCCCCGACAAAGAGGATCTCTTTTCTCTGTATGGATTAGGATTCGGTCAAACAGACAGCACGCCTCACTGAGAACCGTGCGCGGACGGTACTGACCTGCTTGAATTCATTCAAGGGCAGGACGGCGTTCCCTCTGGAACTACTTCAGTGGCTCCTCGGCATATGGCAACTGAAACGGCACTTACACTGCTAAGGCTATTGCATATGGCTTCATGGCCCGAGGTGGGCGTGAAAGCGCGGCACTCACCGGGTCCAAGTTACAACAGCCTGTCACCAGACCTTTACCCTGTGGTCAGATCTTAAGTTCCTCTGGGCAGGAGTGCCCCAGGATGCCTCCACCACCAGCTGGGGGGGCCACATACAATGGGAATGCAGTGTCAGGGTATGGGCGGGCATCCATCTGCACTGGCATATCAATTGACTATAGTTGTTAGCAGTACACCTTGCTTTGGACCGTCTCAAAGGGTCCTTATAAACCAATCACGTGCTGGTCCAAATGGACAACACAGCGACCGTTGCATACATCAACCGGTAAGGTGGTTTGCAGTCCCATTACATGTCACAACTCGGCCTCCACCTCCTCCATTGGAGTCAAAAGGTTCTTCGGTTACTTCATGCCATTCACATTCTGGGCCTGCTCAAGTGTAAGGCCAACAAGCTGTCTCGAGCTATGCTTCTGGGAGAGTGGCGACTCCATCCCTTGACAGTCCAGCTGATTTGGAGACATACCATAGCATATCATAACATTTGCTTCTCCAGAGACCTCTCACTGCCAGTTGTTCTACTCCCTGACCGAGGGAACACTCGGCATGGACACACTGGCACACAGCTGACCGCAGGGCCTGCACAAGTATGTGTTTCCCCCATTGAGCCTTCTCGAACAGACACTGTGCAAGGTCTGGGAGGACGAGGAGCAGGTCTCGCTTGTGGTGCCGTTTTGGCCCACTCTGACCTGGTTCCCTGAACTAGTGCTCCTCGCGAAAGGCACTCCATGGCAGATTCCTCTGAGGAAGGATCTACTGACTGAGAGATGGGGCGCCCTGTGGCACCCATGTCTAGACCTCTGGAAACTTCATTCCTGGTCCCTGGATGGGACGTGGAGGCTCCTGGTGGCATAAGCCAAGAGGTAGTGGACACCATAATTTTGGCTAGAGCACCATCTACAAAACAAGCTTAGAAGTGAAGTCAGTGGGTAAGCATGACCTTGTCATCAGGTTCCTTAAAGGGCCCTAGAGGGGCCCTTAATACCCTCTTGGGACCTGTCTCTAGCCTTTGCACTCGGTCAAGCAAAAGTTCCTTTCATTGAAAACTCTACACCTGCTTGCACTGGCCTCCATCAAGAGGGTAGGGGACCTGCACACATTTTTGGTTGATGATTCGTGCCTAGAGTTTGGGCTGCCTGTCAGGTAATATTAAGGCCCGGCTCGGCTTCGTGTCCAAGGTTCCCACTACTCCCTTCAGGGATCAGGTGGTGAACCTGCAAGCGCTGCCCCAGAGGAGGCAGACACAGCTCTAGCTTTGCTCTGTCCCATCCGAGCCCTGAGATGCTATAAAGACCAGACACAAATCTTTTGGACCTCAGACCAGCCCTTTGTCTGTTACAGAGGCTGGCAGAAGGGGAAGGCCATCTCTTAGCAAAAGATGGTTGGCTTTTCAGAGACAGGGTGAGCCCTGCCCATTCATATGCAACAATGCTTTGACAATGGTGAATGGAACTACTTGTTGTGAGCCCCGGCCTAAAACAAAGAGGGGTGTAGGTGGCTCGCACAGGACACTGGAAGGGGCAGCATCCATGGGGCTTTTGTAGCGAATTCTATTTCGTCAGTAACCTATGTGATGTCTAGAGTGACAGACTGAAAGGGAAGGCGTTATGTCCTGTCACCATGGCTGCTATACCACCACTGAGCGGCCGAGTCACCAGCTCAGCTACTCATTGAAAACCTTGTATACATTGCACTTGCTACCTTCTTATACTCACGCTGTGATCAGCTGCAGCTGGATGCAATAATTGCATGCCAGTGTGCATTGGCTCGTTTAGTTCACACTTGAAGTAGATTGGTCTATTGAGGTGATATCCCAATTCGTCGGTCACTGACATGACGTCTCCATTCCCTCCTTCAGGGAACAAGGGTTACCATATATAACCGAGACGATTCATGCTGTTGTGGTTTAGTAATATGAAGCCACAGAGCAGATGCTAAACTGATGTAAATGTTGGGGTCTGGTTTTGGGTCTTTCTTTATATTCCACTCGCTGTGCTGAAATCAATACTGTGTCCTGTGTGCTTCAAATCAATGATGACGATCAATAAAACCAATAGAGACAATCAATACGTCATCTGTGATGCTCAAACATCCTCATTTTTTGAACTGCTGACGAAAATAGATTTCAGATGTAGTTCAGATATGCATTTGAATTTAGCATAGGATCATAAACCGATGACAACATATTCGATATGAAAAATGAAATGGCATATGACTTGTGTTTGGAATGGAATACTGCACACAACTCAATAATAAAGTGAAACAGTATAACAGTAGAATATAATTCGCCAATGTATCATTCTATTGTTTATTGCTTGCCATTTAATGTTTTTACTATCATCACATGACCTCAGCGCATACTATATACAGCATGAATATTAAAAGGCTGTAAAATAGGATTGCTGAGGCAAAAATAGTAATATTATGCAATGCATTTCAGAATTCAGCTATAGATTCAGAGTTGATCTATAAATTCATAAAATCACATTTGCGTGGTGTGAAATATTCATCTATACTTTATTTAACACTATTTTAAACTATATGTGGCTAATATTTGAAGACCTGGAATGTGCACGCTTGGATATGCATGCAGCTGAATGCATGTCTCCTCTATTGATTGATTGATTGATTGATTGATTGATCTTGTCTCCTCCCACGTCAGCTGCTGCTATTGATCTATTGATGAATTGATGGAGCTCTTTGTTTGCAGGGGTATTGATTGGCTGTGTTTGTCCCTCCCCTCCCCTCATCTCTTCTGTTCTCTTCTCTTCTCGGCTCTGGTCTGATGTGAGTTTGCTGAAGCTCAGCTTCAGGAGCAACTCTGCATGGAAACACATTAAAATCAAGAGCTCTTCCACAAACATACGGTAAGTGCTGCTTCATTTCATTCAGGCTTCGAGGTGTTGCATATGACTGCATGTCTGTCGCTTTGATTATAACGTCAGTTTCTGGGAATTTGTACAGTGTTTGTATTAGGGAAATGTGTATTTTAGATGCTGCCACAATTGTCCAGCTTCTACCCTGTGTTTTAACCACTTTGTAGTTTCTGTGTCCCAATTTAAAGTATAAATGTTATTAGCATTTGCTTTGTCTGTCATGATTGTTCATGTTCACCAGCATGATTTGAGCCGTTTCAAAGAGCATCTTGAGCTTCAGTGTAAAAACATTTGAACAAAGAGTCACATGATCAGTGACACTCATTAACTTCGTCACATTGAAATTGTGCACGTTTCTTTTTATATCAATTTCTCATTATGAATGCTTTGTTCTAGTCATTTAAGCATTTACATTGTCATAATTTGTGATTGATCCCAGTGTAAAATATTTATTCATTTGTTTGTTTATAATTTAATTTGTTAAATATTTCAATGCAAGTCAAAGATTAAAGCAATGCAATATAAATATTTTCAACAGTATATAACTAAATATAAGTGTGAGCACACTCAATATAAACATAAATATTTTAAAATGTAATTATACTTAATATAATACCAAAAAAAAAGAAAATATACTAAATAGGAGTGCAAGTACATTTATTAAATGTAAATATATTACTAAATATAAATGTACTAAATATACTACTAAATGTAAATGAAACATACTGTAGATATACGTAAATAATATGTAAATATATTACTAAGTATAAACAAATGTACTGCATGTTCTACTAAATAAATGTAAATAAATATATTAAATGTCACTAAATGTACAATTTACTAAACACAAATAATGTAAATTTGATATATTAATAATGAAATGTAAATTTGAAATATATTAATAATGAACTAAATTTACTACTTAATATAAATGCAAATATATAAATAAACTTAAAATATTGCTAAATAAAATCTGTACTAAATACTTCTAAACATAAATGTAAATATACTAAATATATTGTTTCATGTATATTTTAATTATACTTCCTAATATAAATGTAAACGATTACAAAATGTAGACACTGAATATATTGCTTAATATAAAATGTATTATATAAATAGATATAAATGTAAATATGCTACCAGATAAATAAAAAAAAAGTGTGTCTTAAGATCTGAGAGTATTTTAGTTCTTATTGAGCCGAAGATGGTAATGAAGCTCGTCTGATTTGCAGATCTGCTGATGTGGAGACGATGAGAGATCATCACATTCAGAGTCTGGAACAGGAAGTGCGACGACTTCAGTGTCTGCTGCAGGAAGTCCAGGAGCGAGCAGCCAATCACGTCGCTCTGCTGCAACAGCAACTGGCCAGTAAATCACAGCATATAGAGGTAGAAACCTTTCAGTATGAGGATTGTGTATTGACTCATTTACTCAGACTAACGTCCCGTCTGTTTGTTAGAGACTTCAGGCCGTGTTACAGTCGCAGCAGGACTATGAGAAGATCAAGACTGAGCTCAGGTACAGTGGTACACAAATAAATTATCTTCTCCAGTAATCTGCAAGAATATGGCATCAAAAATGATCTCTTTAATGTGACTTTCAGGACTCTTCGAGTGCTGGTGCAAACCAGAGACGAAGCTTCGGTAAGAGAAACACACTTTTCTGCTTGTAAACTATGTTCAGGGGAGTTTGCTGGTGAAGAAACAGTGTCTTAAATCACATTAAACTTCTTTCTCAGGTGTTTTCTCCTTCGTCTGATGTCAGGAGCGTCTCTGTTGATAACGGTGAGGGTTTCATCCACTTCACAAATCCTTCCAGCTGAAATTAAATAATGGAAAAGTTAATATATTAATAATTTAATAACACATTCACATGTTTACTGTTCTCCGATGTCTGTTAATGGTCACGTGACGTGAAGGTAAATAAAATATTTCCACTTTATTAGTAAGTGTTCAATTTTGGCTTTTAAATGATTTAGTTTTCATTTCAACTTAAATATTTAGGTTTTATTTCGATTGTATTTTTATTTGTGAATTATTTATTTGAATTATTTTTTTTATTTTTATTTATTTATCTTAACATGTATTTTAATTTAAAATTCTCAAATAATTTATTTTAAATACAATATTTAAGCTTTTTAGTGCTTATTTGTTTTTTTAGTTATTTTAATTCATTTTTTTTCTATTTCTTCAATTTATTTGAAATTAAACATTATTTTTATTCAAAATTAAACTAAAACAAGTTTTACGTTTTATTTTTAGTACTTTTTATCTTAAAATAGGTCCAGTTTAAAATGTTCAAATAATACATGATAATTTAATTTTTGTATTGTTTTGTTTTAATTGTTTTTAGTTCAAACTTATTTATACACATTTAAATTTACGTAAAATAAAATATTTAATTATTTAAATGTTTATTTTTGGCAACTTTCAAACCCAAGTTTGAGAAAGCCTGGTATAACGTGACAACTTTAAACTGAACATAGTCTTCTCCGGCCTACATAAAATCTATACTACAGTCTAATTCACATAGAAAGAGATAATAAAAAATGTAATGATAAAATTAAACAAATAAAAACCATTGCTCATTGACAGATCCTGTGATCCAGAAAGAAAGGCCAGAGCCTCATCACTGCACTGAAGAAGAAATGAATGAATCTTCCTCTTTCATCTCTGGGTCTCCAGCATCATCTTCATCATCTCTGAGTGTCCAGAGCTTCATTAAAGAGGAGCCTGACTCTGGTGATGAGGAGCAGGAGCTCGACACGGCTCGATTAGCTCTGCAGGTCAGAGAGGCTCTTCAGCGGCTGCACATCGGTCAGCGGGTGTTCGGTCACTATGTGCTCGGTCTCTCTCAGGGAACCGTCAGTGATATACTGGCCCGACCCAAACCCTGGAGCAAACTGACCAGCAGAGGAAGAGAACCCTTCCTGAGAATGAAGCACTTCCTGTCAGACCAGCACAGCATCCGAACACTCAGCCACATCCAGGAGAGACTGAGAGGTGAGAGGAAGCATGGATGGGTGGATGGATAATAATTAGAGGAAATTATGGATGGATGATGGGATGGATGGATGAAATGATGGATGGATGAAACGATGGAGGATGGATGGATGGATGCATAAATCAAAAGCATGGATGGATAATAATTAGAGGAAATTATGGATGGATGATGGGATGGATGGATGGATGGATGGATGGATGAAAGGATGGATGGATGGATGAAACAATGAAGGATGGATGGATGGATGGATGGATGGATGGATAAATCAAAGCATGGATGGATAATAATTAGATGAAATTATGGATGGATGATGGGATGGATGGATGGATGGATGAAACAATGAAGGATGGATGGATGGATGGATGGATGGATGGATGGATGGATGGATGGATAAATCAAATCATGGATGAATAATAATTAGATGAAATTATGGATGGATGATGGGCTGGATGGATGGATGAAAGGATGGATGGATGGATGCATAAATCAAAGCATGGATGGATAATAATTAGATGAAATTATGGATGGATGATGGGCTGGATGGATGGATGAAAGGATGGATGGATGGATGCATAAATCAAAGCATGGATGGATAATAATTAGATGAAATTATGGATGGATGAAACGATGGAGGATGGATGGATGGATGGATGAAACAATGAAGGATGGATGGATGGATGGATGGATAAATCAAAGTATGGATGGATAATAATTAGATGAAATTATGGATGGATGGTGGGATGGATGGATGGATGAAATGATGGATGGATGGATGGATGGATGGATGGATGAATGGATGGATGGATGCATAAATCAAAGCATGGATGGATAATAATTAGATGAAATTATGGATGGATGATGGGATGGATGGATGGATGGATGGATGGATGAAACAATGAATGAAGGATGGATGGATGGATAAATCAAATCATGGATGGAAAATAATTAGATGAAATTATGGATGGATGGTGGGATGGATGGATGGATGGATGAAACAATGATGGATGGATGGATAAATCAAAGCATGGATGGAAAATAATTAGATGAAATTATGGATGGATGGTGGGATGGATGGATGAAATGATGGATGGATGGATGGATGGATGAAACAATGAAGGATGGATGGATGGATAAATCAAATCATGGATGGAAAATAATTAGATGAAATTATGGATGGATGGTGGGATGGATGGATGAAATGATGGATGGATGGATGGATGGATGAAACAATGAAGGATGGATGGATGGATAAATCAAAAGCATGGATGGATAATAATTAGATGAAATTATGGATGGATGGTGGGATGGATGGATGGATGAAATGATGGATGGATGGATGGATGGATGCATAAATCAAAGCATGGATGGATAATAATTAGATGAAATTATGGATGGATGATGGGATGGATGGATGGATGAAAAGATGGATGGATGAAACGATGGATGGATGGATGAAACAATAAAGGATGGATGGATGGATGGATAATAATTAGATGAAATTTGGGATGGATGGATGGATGGATGGATGGATGGATAAATCAAATCATGGATGGAAAATAATTAGATGAAACTATGGATGGATGATGGGATGGATGGATGGATGAAACGATGGAGGATGGATGGATGGATGGATGGATGGATGAAACAATGAAGGATGGATGGATGGATGGATAAATCAAAGCATGGATGGATAATAATTAGATGAAATTATGGATGGATGATGGGATGGATGGATGGATGAAACGATGGAGGATGGATGGATGGATGGATGGATGGATGAAACAATGAAGGATGGATGGATGGATGGATAAATCAAAGCATGGATGGATAATAATTAGATGAAATTATGGATGGATGATGGATGGATGGATGGATGGATGAAACGATGGATGGATGGATGGATGGATAAATCAAAGCATGGATGAAAAATAATTAGATGAAATTATGGATGGATGATGGGATGGATGGATGGATGGATGAAACGATGGAGGATGGATGGATGAAACAATGATGGATGGATGGATGGATGGATGGATAAATCAAAGCATGGATGGATAATAATTAGATGAAATTATGGTTGGATGATGGGATGGATGGATGGATGAAACAATGAAGGATGGATTGATGAAATTATGGATGGATGGATGGATAAATCAAAACACGGATGGATAAGATGAAAGAACGGATGGATGGATGATGGATGAAATGATGGATGGATGCATTATTTCAAAAGTTTTACTAATGTGTGTGTATATATAAATATATAATTATTATTATTATTATTATATATATATTTTTTTAAACATGTCTATATAGTTTAACTCTATTTTACTTCAAGTTAAACCAAACTGTAATTGTCAGTCTTCTCAGCTAGTGGAATTATTTTGATTGCTGTGTTTGTGAAGGGGTGTTCGTGCCGTGGGTCGGTCCAGACAGGAGATCAGATGATGACGTGATCAGGAACATTCAGGATCAGAGCCGTCTGGAGAGTCAGTGCAGCCTCAGATCTCACTTTAAAACTGTTTATCATTCTTTGTAAATCATTTATAGAGTTATCACTTCAACATTTGGGATTTAAATATGGTTAATGCAACTGTGTTTTACTTTAACATTTGTGTCTAATTTAGTGAATTCAAAACTTTAAGTGAGGTTCATTTAATTTGAGGTTTAGTTTCAGCTGTTTTAGTGCCTCGAATTAAATCAATGATAATACAGATCAGAAAAAACAATTAAGTTTTTTTTTTATATATATATATATTTTATTTATGTTGCCATTTATTTCAAGTAAGATTTTTAATAGCTAAAACAACCCTGATTAAAAATGTTTCCATACTAACCAAAACTGCAATAAATTTTCAATTGAAGGTCTAAAATTATTACTTAAACTAACATATAATGATGTTTATATGTTCAAAGTTTCTGCCTATAGTGTCTGTTTAAATAAGAATTAATAATAATTCTAATATATATATATAAACTATGCTAACTATAGCTAACTATGAATGATGCATTAATTATTTGGTGTCTGTGGTGTGTTTCAGTGCATGATGATGATGATGATGATGATGATGAAGGCAGCAGATGTCCCCGCGATGGAGACGCATCACATGACATCATCAGGAACATCCTGCAGCAGACCAAACATGAGACTCAGACGTCTGCGATGAACCGCGCACCTGTCCAGCAGGAAGAGGGGGATTATGGGACACTGGAGCCCAGCATTCAGTCCCTGGCGGATTTCGTCCAAAGCATCATCCAGAAGGTCAAATGTGAAATGAATGAAGATGCCGAGCCCTCTGTGAGCCGCTCGTTCCAGACGCTTCCAGCAGACCCGGATCAGAGAGCGCAGTGGTTTAAGACGGAGACGCGTCCGAGACCTCGCTCCTGTGACACCAGCAGCAGCTGTGAGCTTCAGTGTCTGCATCTGGACACCTTCAGCATCACACAGAGAGTCAAAGAAACGCTCACCCTCAACAACATAGGTTTGTCTTCACTGCATCTGAAACCCATCAGAAGTTTGTGCTCCTCGAGTCATAACTGATCTAATGCTGGAGCAGAAGTGAAGGAGGAACATCTACAGACCAGAAGCATTTATTATCACCATTAACTAAAACATCTCATTTACATTTTTTAATTATCAAAAAAAAAAAAAAAATAATAAATACAATTCAATTTCAAAATATAATTATTTAATTCAGTAATTTAAATAACATATAAATTAGATGGAAAAACATTTTTTTTTATGATTTAGATACTGATTTTAATAATATATATATATATATATATATATATAAATAAATATAAGCAAATAAAAAAATTAATAAAAAAAACTAAAGATTTAATTTAAAATAAAGAAATATGTAAAAGTAAAGGCTAATTTAAAATATTAAAATGCTTTTATTCATGGATATTAGTAAAAGAAAATGATCAATTTTATAATTATCATGAATGGGAATGTAATGTACCAAAAATGTTACATTTACATTTGATTAATAATTTCAGTATTTTCTTTTTTTTTTCTTTTTCATTCATATTTTTGATTTAAAGAAAGTAAATTGATGGTTTTATACTTGTTTGATAACTACTTTCTATAAGTTTACAGCTGTTGGTTTGGAGACTGAATGGTAAAGAATGATATGAAAGTTTACTAATAAAGTCTCTTGGTGACTGGTGAAGTGGAAAAACTATTTTACATCACAAGATGGTTTTGATCTTTATTATATCATACTTCTAAATAAAATTGTTGAAAAATGCAATTATAATCAATGAACATGAAGTGAAGAGTGTAGAATCTGAATGTGTTTCTGTGTTCTATTGCTGTTCCTTGTTGTTCTGGCAGGTCAGCGAGTTTTTGGTGAAGAGGTTTTGGGTTTAACTCAAAGCTCTGTGTCTGAACTGCTGTCGCACCCCAAACCCTGGACTAAACTCAGTCTGAAGGGGAAAGAGAACTTCATTCGGATGCATATGTGGCTCCAAGACCCTCAAAACATCCAGAAGCTCAACGCTATGAAGAAGATGGACCACAGAGGTCAATGTGTGTTTGATTTACTCCTCCTCAGTCCATCAGGAGTGTGTTTCTCCATCAGATCTGGAGAAATGTTTCATCAATGGATGCTCTGCAGTGAATGGGTGCCGTCAGAATGAGAGTCTGATAAAAACATCACAATAATCCACAGCACTCCAGTCCATCAGTGAACATCTGGAGAAGACAAAACCTGAAACACATCCAGCATTAAGATGATTTTAACTCAAACACATAGAGTCTATAATCTATAATAACACTTCCTCCAGGAGATGCACTTTTTCACTGGAGGAAGTGTTATTATGGACTGGAGTGCTGTGGATTATTGTGATGTTTTTATCAGCTGTTTGGACTCTTATTCTGACGGCACCCGTTCACATCCATTGGTGAGCAAGTAATGCAATGCTACATTTCTCCAAATCTGACGAAGAAACAAACTCAACTACATCATGGATGACCTGAGGGTGCGTTCATTTGAACTTTTCCTGTTAACGATCCTGATTAGAGTGAAATGTTCTTCCGCAGCTCGTCTCAAACGTGCTCTGACGGGGTCAGACTGTGATTCACAGAGGTTGTGTGATCGCTGGGGACGGTGTGAGGTGATGAAGAGGCCGCGTGTCGTCCTCAGCGCTCAGGAGAGAGAAGCACTGATAGCAGTGTATCAGACAGAGCCGTATCCGTCTCCACACACCATCGAGAGACTCGCAGCACAGCTAGACCTGCACTCCAGCACCGTCAGCAACTGGTTCTACAACTACAGGTCAGAGACCCACCATCTTTCAGAATAAAACCCTTCAGTCCAGATCAGAGGCTCCCAAATGGGCTTTGTGAGTTGATAAAAAGCCAATAATTAAATCATTTAAATGTGGATGCACAATCAGTCAAAATAAGATAGATGATTGATGATTTGAATGTTTGAAAGAATGTAAGAGTAAATGTAATTGCAGTGCAATATAAAAATAATTATAAAACCCATCATAATCAAATGTTCGTTTTTATTTGAGTTAAAACTATAATCTTCTAATATAAAATACCGGTATATAAATTATAAATTTTATTACATAAATGTAAAGAGAGATATGCACATGCGCTTAATATAAAACATAAAACCACTCTATAATTTAAAATCTACCTGCTCCTTTAAAAAAAATAATAATAATCTGTATAAATCGAGTGCCTTTCCCTTTTTTTTATTGCAAAACTTGTACAAAGATACAAAAACAGGGAAGCGAGACATAAATAAATACACTCCAACAAGAAGCAATCATGAGTGTCTTGTAGCTTCCCGGATCACAGAATCCGTAAAGTGACATCACACTTTACCAGCCCCGCCCAAGATAGGTGATTGACAGCAGTGTTAAATGTGACCCCGCCCCCAGTGAGCCACACACACACACACACACACACATACTATCTGCCATCTTTACTTCACGCCAGAGCTTTCAAGTAGGAAATGTATTCTTATAAGAGCTATAGAAGTTGTTCAGTCCAGCCCTGCTCTGGAAAAGGGGGCGGGGAGCAGCAGCTAATTTGCATTTAAAGAGACAGGGTCTAAATCTGCCTGTTCTGCTTCCACTCAAAAATGATCTGTGCGATATTTTGAGCTGAAACTTCACCTGAGATTTATAATACATTTTGTAAAAAGGGGCATAATAGGTGCCCTTTAAACTCTTTTTATAGAGTTAAAGAATTAATGTAATTCACAAACCCTGTCTTTCTCTCTGTTAACAGGTCTAGAATTAGAAGAGATGGTTTTTCAGAACCAGTACAAACCAGAACATTTCAGAATCCAGTCGGTTCTGGTCTGGTTTCAGCCAGTTCAGTCCGAATCAAACATGAGCCCAGTGAAGGAGAGATGGACGCAGATCTGCAGAGAGAAGAGCACAATCACGTCTCTGTCGGCGTACAGTCCGTCTTGAGCCTGAAGAGAGAGAAAGATGAAGATCTTTCTGAGCTGTGAGGTCACCGAGGACTTTATCTGAACAACAGTGTTGAAAAATCTCAGGAACATCACAAGATCTTCTCCCTGCTTGAGCTCTACATTTGACCATTACATAATGTCAGTCTTTTTTTTTTCAGATTTTTTTTTTTTTATCATGATTTAGTTCATAATTTAATGAAAAGGAAAATCCTGATTGGCCAGATTGGTCTATATATATATATATATATATATATATATATATATATATATATATATATATATAGTATGACTGAAGAATAATTTTTGGTTGCATATTTGTCTGATTACTTCTGTAAATTCATTTAAATTCAGTTTGGAAATGAGATTAAATGGTTAACAAAGATTTGCTAATAAAGTCCTTTTTGGTTACTTAAGTTGAAGTCTGAATTTTATTTTTGCATTTGTTTGAATTTGTTTTGTCCCAGTTATGTTGCTGTAAAAATACTTTTAAATTATTGAATGTAATAAAACGTTATAAATCATAAACAATGCCATTTTATTAAAAGAATTAACTCCAACAACAATTGCAAAAAGGAACATTTCCAATGGATTACAAAATAAATCAAATATTACCAACAATAGTTACATTTAAGTAAATACAGTAATTAACACACACACAATCAACAAAAAACTCCGCTAAAGCCAAAACAAAAAGTTCGTCACGTGACGCGCTCGCTATTGCGTGATTGCGTCATGACGTCGCGGCGTCACATGACCGTAGCAGTACAGCTGAGAGGAGAGCGTCATGGCGGTGTAGAGCGGATTACTCTCAATGTTTACATTCCATTTACCGTCACTTTTCTGATTTTACCCCGGTTTTACCTCAACGGGACGCGTCTTCTGCGGCGAACGCGTGAAGCAGGTGAGTGTGCGACGCTGCAAGCGGTTTATTAACAGTGTCGGTGCCACGGGTTCCGCCCTCCACAACAACAACAAACATAAACAACACAACCTCGAGCTCTAATGACAGACATTCGTGTTTAACATCTGATAAAATACACTCAGGAGTGGTTTAATCAGTGCACTGGTGTTCGTTCTTGCAGCAGACCGAACTGTCAGTTAAAAACTACACAATATGTCTGTCTATCTAGTGCACCTCTTTATACAGCACACTTGGTAGGCATAATCAACACATTCAGAGTCAGCTTGACAGTTCACTAGATGCACTAAACTGCTGTCTAGTTAGTCAGATCACTAGGTTTTAATGCACAACACACCTAGCATGATTATTAACATTTACACCGTTGCACAATAGACAATACAGAAACTAAAGGAGTACAGGAAGCTGTTTTATCTGACCAACCTTTGCAAAGTGATTATTGTGAGATTAGACACTCTTGCGATAGTAAAGCACTTTGAGTAAATTTGCTCCTGCAGGACTGAGCTGTTGAAAGCCACGATAACGTATCTGTCATTATATGTGTTTTATTGAAAGCAAACAGATATTGTCAGTAAATATTAGCTTGTCAGGAACAGAATAACAAGGCGTTTTGTTTGCATGACCTTTGATTACTTTACATCCTCATCGACATGAATAGCCACATATCTGTGTGTGTTTTAACCATAACAATACTCAGGTTTGACCTGCCCTTCAAAACCGGTTTTATTTTTAATCCACACTCCTGTTTATTATTGGTTGACTATGAATTCTGTTCAGGTTGTTGGCCATTTACTCCTGACACACATTAATCACTGTTTCTGAAGGTTTCCTTCCACAAATTAAGGTTTAAAAAGGTCATCTTAAATTCATAGTTATGGCATTAAATGTTGCATCCACTATCCTCGGTATATTTGTCTTGTTTTCCTGTATATCTAAACATCCTTTAATCAGAATACATTTACTTGAGATGCAAAATGAACATATAAAGTCTTGTTTGTGAGACATTAAATAAAATTAAACAAGGTTTATGCTGAAAACCAAATCAGATGTCTGCAAATGCTTTTTCAAAAAAAATTTTTTTGAGCGCTTTAGCAGATATTTGTACTTGTTTAAGGTTAAAAGATTTCTTATTTCATATAATTTTGCTTCTTAGATAAATGTATATATTGATAAAAAATAAAAATCTTTAGACGTTTGCACTGAAAATCAAGACATTTCCAGAGACACATTTCCAGACCATATTGATGTATTGTTTTGCTTAAATGTTCTGCTACGTTAGTGTGCTACATTGTCACATGATCTGATTATGTTGCATGTTTAATTTGGGTTTTAATGTTTAACTCAGTGTTTTTTGTACCTGTCCTCTCTTGCAGAGTTTCTTTCTTTCTTCGAGCGTCGTCTCGACACACAGACAGACCGATCCAGATCCAGATCCAGATCCAGAATCAGATCCAGAATCAGGTCTGTAGATCTTCAGTATAACATCACGTGTCAGAAATGCAGTGTGTGGAATGTGTGCATGTTAGTGCATGTGTGTGACAGACGCAGATTTGTTTCTGCATGGTTTAGGATTCACCAGCTGAATGTTTTCTGATGCATCGACACACAGTGAAATGATCTTATCTATGTGATGATATCGATGAGACATAAGAGGAATCTAATGCTTTCATGCAGTTTTATTTCACATGGGTTGAATTCATGAAAATCCTGTGCCACACTTTGGTTTTATTTTTCTGAAGATAAGATAAGAGATATTGCAGTTATTTAGTCTCTCTGGAGGACGAGACCTTACATGACTTCTGTAAAATCATTCATAAATTTCTGTGTCAGGTGCACATTTCACCCCCCCCCCCCCCAAAAAAAAATTATATATATATATATATATATGCATAAAGAAAATCATGTCCTTAAAGCAACATTTTTTTAACATTGACATAACTGTATATGAATAAAAAAAGTAATTACTGTAAAATAAAACTCATTTTGATTAATGCAATGCAAAAAAAAAAGATTTCTTTGTGCTGATTTAAATAGAGCACAATTGTATACAATAACTGTATTTTATATAATACCGTTATATTAGTACCACTGAGTTACTATTATAGTTTTTCTATTATATTTTTACTTTTTTATCTTTATCTTTATATTTGAGTTTGTTTATATCTTCTATTTAATTTTAAATTAGTTTCTGTCATTTTTTGTGCATTTATTTCTCTTTCTTTTTCTGCAGGATTGAGCTGTCTGTATATATTTCTATATAGATTTATGAATTTCAGGGTTTTTTTTCTGTGCATCGAGATAAACTAAATGAAAATGAGAAACTGTCCGAAATATAATGTTTTGATATTTTAACAGATTTTCAGTCAACATTTATTTCAAGTAATGAAAATGTTTTAGTGGCTCACTTACTTTTTTAAATTTTAAAATGCAAACCTCTTTTGATATTGAATCTCTGAAGTGCCTCTATCAGGGGATGAATCCAAACGATCAATAGCTTCATTCATCAATATAGCTGTATTGATCTGCTCTGAAATGATCGGCTTGATTATGAAATGTGTGATTGATTACGGCACTGTTTGTGAAGTAAAGGGAGATCGGGAATAATACCGATTTAATAAGGCAAATCAAAGTAAAGCGTGAATAAACCTCTAATCTAAAGCAACCCCTAGAGTCTAGAACCCAAGTGTGTTGAAGCGTGTGTTAAACTGAGTGATTGTACTGATGTCTCTCAGGTGGGTCGTGTGTTAGCTGTCTGTGGGACTCAGATCCTCTCAAGGGTCATGGTAAGACCTCTAACCCTGCTTTACATGTGATTTATTCTGCTCTCACGTCACTGCTGCGTTAATGTTAGCTGTTCACATGAACTGGCTCTGAACACCGTGCTTCTAGAAGCTGGAGTTCTGTTGTCTTCATGTTAAGGCACCTTGGATAAAAGCGTTTGCTGAATGATTGAATGTAATGTAATGTAAAAGCCGATGTCCTGCTCTTAAACACCACGCTTGTGTTTTGAAGGTTGAAGAGGAGCAGCAGCGTTCGGAGGACGAGCAGGTATCACAGCGCTTAATCATAATCATAATCATAATATTTCTGTCCTGCTGCTGTTGTTATGTATGTAGTCTGAGACACTGCGGTTTCAACATTCATCAAGCCACTTTTAGAGATGTTTTTGTTGGTAACAGAGTCCTTTGATTTCTGCTGTAGAACTTACATTATGGATGTGAAATTATAAGTTCAATTTGCATTTTTTAAAGCTCAAATAAATGTTGTTGTTAAAGGTAAATTTTGTTAGTTTCCTGCAATCATAAATACATTTGTATTAAATCAGAAACAATTGAAATATAATTTTGTATACAGTATACATGTATACAGTATATATTTTGCAAATATTTACATGTATTTACATTTATATATTATTTTTTTAAATATTTAATATAAATATAGTTAAAATATACATTTTTATTTATTTATTTTGTATTTATATAAACACACACACACACACACACATGTATATATATATCTTATGTAAACAAAACTTATTTTGGATGCAATTAATCATTTTACAGCACTAATTTATATATATATATATATAATATAAAAAATGATATCTGATGTCTGAATAATTTTAGGTTTGACTATGTCCATATGTAGTATTATTTAGGAATAATTCAATTGAATAGAAGTTTTATGAGATATGATAATATATATCCATCAGTTTTTGTTCTTAAAATGTAATTGAACCATTAAAACAGATTCCAGAAACATTAGAAAGTTGACATATTTGTGTGAAGTAATCCTGATGTGACAGTAAGTGTGTTTGTGTGTGTGTGTGTGTCTGTGTTTGTGTGTGTGTGTCTGTGTTTGTGTGTGTGTGTGTGTGTGACGCAGGTCCCGTTCCCGCTGCTGCAGGGCGAGTGTGTGGAGCGTGTGGAGAGAGCAGAGGAGTCCATCATTGCCTTAACCAGCTACCGCCTTCACATCAGACTACAGGAGAACGTCATCAACGTGAGTGTTTCTCTCTCTCTCTCTCACACACACACACACGCGCTCACACACACACACACACACACACACGCTCACACACACACACACCAGATCTCAGACTCCAGAGAGTGTCTCATCTAGAACCAGAAGACTGCTTCACAATCACAGACCACAGCCAATCAGAAGAGCCTGTGGGCGGAGTCTCATTCTGATAATAATAATCAGATTTACAGACTCCGTGCCTGATATAATCTTCACATATAATACAGTATAATTATTTGTTCACAGTTTCAGAATTCAGGTGTATTATCCATTGTCACTTTGATTATGTCTATTTGAGTCATGCTCAGTTATATCTGAAGCCTAATTAGTAGCTGTTTTAATTAGTCACATAGTTGTAATTGTTCCCAGTTGTGATGTCACAAATAAAAACCGTCTCAAAAATGTAATCCTGTCGCGGCTCAGAGACTTTTAATGGCATGGAAGTTACTAACAGCATTATTTAATATGCATTTCATGATTTTAAGAACTAGTTTACAGCAAAAATGAAAGTAATGTCATTATTAACTCACCCTCATGTAGGCTTGCGTTCCTCTGCGGAGCACAGTGAAGGCTCTTTTACACTGGAACGGAAATAAAGATCATTAAAAAAATGTTACTTGAACAAAAAACGTTGACAGAAATCAAATATAAAAATTGTATAAATAAATATAAATAATATATAAATAACCCTATAAATAAAGTATTGTAATATATATATATTATTAAATGACAAAAAAATATATAATTTTAATTTAGTGTAACAGTGTTATAAATAACTAAAATTAGAATAAAAAAATAAAAACTTTATAATTTTTTACATAATGAAAAATAATACAAATGACAAAAAACACATGAAAAGGTAAAATATTAAAATAAAACTGATGCAAACTGTTATAGTAGCATCTCAGGAGCACTGTGTGAGTTGTGTGTGTGTGTGTGTGTGTGTTCAGGTTCCTCTGCAGCTGATTGAAAGTGTGGAGTGTGCAGATCTGACACAGATGCAGCTCACCTGTAAAGACTGTAAACTCATCAGGTACGTCTGTGTAACAGCACTGCTTTGACTAACAAATGTGTCCCGCTGCGTCTGAGTCCTCACTGCTGCACTGTGCATTAGACCAAACTCTCTTCCTGCGGAATAATCTACAGAAGACGCTTTTCTCCACAAAACAAGTTTTCATCTCTCAATTCACACATCAACTTGCAAGTCTGACTTCTCATCTTTTTATCGATTAAAAAATAATATATATATACCGTATTTTCAGGACTATAAGTCGCACTTTTTTTCATAGTTTGGCTGGTCCTGTGACTAATAGTCAGGTGCGACTTATTTATCAAAATTAATTTGAAATGAACCAATAGAAAACATTACCGTCTCCAGCACCAGAGGGCGCTCTATGCTGCTCAGTTCTCCTGTAGTCTACACTGAAGACATAGAGCGCCCTCTAGCGGCCGGAGACGGTACTGTTTTCTCTTGGTGCTTGGTTCTAAATGAATGCGACTTATAGTCCGAAAAATACGGTGTATATATATATATATATATATATATATATATAAAATAAAAACGTTCTAAAATCTAATAAATCTGACTTCTCACAATTGTATGTTTAAATCTTGCATTTTTTGCAGTTCAAAAGAGTCAGAAACAACAAAAAGTCAAACTATAGAAGTTTATATCACACAATTTTGCATTTATACTTTTTCTATAACTTCCTCACAATTCTCCCAATTTAGTTTTTTTGATTCCACCATGGGAAAATATAAACAAAAACGTAATTGCAACTATATCTAAAAAAAATCTGACTTTTTTATTTATTCATTTATTTATTTATTTTAAGAATTCTGACTTTTCTCACTGATTTCTACATCGTGTAATTAATTTTTTTCTTTTTCTCCACAAAGGTAATTACAAAGGTAATTTTACCTCACAATTTAAACTTGTCTTCTCAGAATTATGAGTTTATTTTTTTTCTCCTGTAGCAGAACTGAAAGAATGCCTGATTGTGAGACAAGATTATGTTTTTATTTCTTTATCCCAGCGAGGAAACAGGCTTCCGTTATAAAGTGCACTGATGAAGCATAATAACACGTCTATCAGGAAGTAGATGGTAACCTGCAGCGTCTGTGTTCAGGTGTAACTTCCTGTCGGCGGAGCAGTGTCAGGATTGGCTGAGGAGGATGAGTGCAGTTGTTCGACCGCCGTCCCGACTGGAGGAGCTCTTCGCCTTCAGCTTCCTCTCGTGCAGCGCTGAGGACAGAGAGGTGCATGATGGGATCTGCCGTGCAGGTACTGCACATCTGTGCTTTACAGGTTCTTGAACTGGTTTATTTATCTGTGAACAATGTGTCCTCAAACCTGTACGACTTTCTTTCTGCTGTGAAACACAAAAGAAGATGCTCTCTCTCTCTCATGCAGTGAAAGTGAATGAGGATGAATGCTGTTCAGCTCCAAAACTGACAAGAAAGCACCACAGAACTACAACATTAACAAAAATAAAGTAGCTTAGTGTGGAAACTATTTCTTTTTTGTTTAAATTCATTAAAAATTGTCCCTTCTGCTGCAGCTCTTAAATGTGTTAAAAAATAAATGTAAATTCATTGTAACTTGGCATGCTAGGAGGGGTTATCATCTTTAAAACTATATAAAAGAAAATGTATGCATTGAAATAGTGCAACAATAAAATATATAAGTATTATAATTTTCTAATGAAAATTTAAAAAATGTTGTCTTAGCAACTGAAATAATTTGAAGCTGAAGCATTTAAACTGGAAATAAATAAATAAAAAAACTGAAAGGTAAAAATATATGAAACCTGAATACTAATATTTAAGAAAATAATAAAACGAATAAAAATGACAAGAGCATGCTACAAAAAATATTTTTTAAAAATGTAACATTTGTTATATAATAATATAATGAAAATATAAGAGTATAATTATATTATAAATATATAATAATAATATAATTTATTGTATATTTTTTTTAAAACTTATTTTATTTCAGTTTGTTGTGAAGGAAGCATTTCTCATTTTCATTTTTCAACCGATGTACTAAAATTAAATGACTTAAATGTTTTAAATTAAAATGAAGCCTGTAAATAGTAAGGAAAGAAAAACTATAATTACCAATATATACTAGTATATAGTATGTTGCATACACTACACAAAAAAATACTAAAAATAACACCGGTGCCAGTTTTTTGTATTGCAATGAGTGAAATCTGTATTCAGCATTAAATCTTGTTGTGCATTGAAAATAAGGATGAATGCACTGTAATTCTGTTTATCAGGACACTCTTTTGCAATGCTGGCGTTTATGAAGCAATGTGAAATGACTGACAGATGTCTGGCTTGACTCAAAATCTACACAAACTAAATCACACGCATGATTTTAAGGCATTTCTTGTGTTCACAGGAGGACCCCAGCGGAGGTTCAAGCGAGAGCTGGAGAGGATGGGCTTCCACACACACACTGCCTGGAGAATCTCCAACATCAACAGCAACTACAGGTGAAACGGCAGAAACACACACACACACACACACCTCCTCACAGCAGCAGCCAGAGCAGCTCCATCACCAGCCGTGTGTGTGTGTGTGTGTGTGTGTTTCTGATCGCGCAGGCTCTGTTCCAGTTACCCAGAGCAGATAGTGGTGCCTGCTGTGATCACGGACCTGCAGCTGGAGAAGGTGTCTGCGTTCAGATCATGGAAGAGGATCCCGGCGGTCGTTTACAGGTGTTTCTCTCTTCTGTACTGGCTCAGCTCCACTCACTGTCTTCACTTTTGGGATTTCATAACTACCCATAAAACTAACTCTCAGGAAATATGTTAGTAATGCATTACCAAACATTGTTTAGCTGATTTAAGCACTTCAGCTCAGATAGCATGCATTTTTTGGTGCAGAATAATTAAAGTTCTTTAATAAAATATGAGCTTCACATTGCTCCTTTTACTAGGGACTTTAAATTGATATATTTTTCTAAGAAATTCATTTTATTTTTTGCTAAGTTCTATTTTCCATTTTAAATGTAACTTTTTTTTTTTGTATAGAGCCCTATAATATCCATTTTAATTTATATAGAACTACATGTAATTTGTCCCCCAATTTATTTATTTATTTATTTATTTTTGTTAAATTAAGTTTTCAGAAAAAAAAAACATTCTTTGAAATGACTAATTAATACATACTATTAATTGAATCAAATTTACATTTGTAATAACATTT
>NC_068400.1:10069894-10074894 GCF_023724105.1 Carassius gibelio
GAGCGCGAGGAGCGAGGCGTTCAGGAGAAGACCTGCTCCGTTTGGGCTCTGCTGCGGACCGCCAACACTTCCTTCCACAACATCCTGTACTCGCCGCGCTCCGAGACGGTAACACACCCTCTCAAATCATGTCTGCTGCTGCTCTGTGTGACCAAATATACATGTGACATCTTTGACATGGCCCTGCTCAGTCAATATTAAAGATACAAAGGTTACATTTCCACAGAATGTTCTTTGCCTTATGATGGATGATGTTTTGTAGAAAACAGTAAATCACAAAAAAAATGATCAATGATCAAACACATATTACAGCCAGGGTTATTACAGTTAAACAGAACCATTAAAAACTTTTGTTGCACGAGATAAAATTACCTTTTAAAAGTATATGAAAAATCTTAATCTTAAACTTGATGTATCTACTTGTTGCAAAGATAATGTTAAGAATTTTTGAATAGATTGTATTGAAATCAAAAGTAAATACATTGTATAGACATTAAAAAAAATTAAAATAAATAGAAAACTAATTAAATAGGTAAGAGCACAAAACAAAATGAGCACGTTTACTACAATTTCAAATAAAAACAGAAAAACTTATTCAAAACAGGGTTATTATGGGTTTTTTTAAACTAGAAACATTTTTGTTACTTAAAATAAACAACAAAAAACTAGTTGCCAACATTATTTTAATTTAGTTTAACTTGGTTTACTAAAATAATTGAAATAAAAACGAATAAAAACTTCATAGAGACACACACACACACGCACACACACACTTATATGTATATATATGTGTGTAAACAACTAAAAATTACAAAAGCAATTACTAAAGCATGCAGCAAAATTACTAAAACTTTAATTACAGTTAAAATGGAAATCATATTAAATGTAAAATTAAAATATAAAAATTTGAACCGATTCAAAAAATGAATAAAAACTATAATAGTCTCTTAATGATGATAAAATAAAACCACAGAACGTGCATTTTCTACATTGATACTTATCAGAAATGTCTTTGAGCGGTAAATCATCATATTATTCTGATTTCTGAAGATCATGTGACAGTGAAGACTGGAGGAATGATGCTGAAAATACAGAAATACATTACACTTTAACACAGATTCACACAGAACACAGATGTGTTAACTCATAAAAATATTTCTGAATTTTGACTGTATTTGTGATCAAATAAATCTAGCCTTGGTGAGACTTCTTTCAAAAACATGAAAAGATCTTGTTGGCCTCAAACTTTTGAATATTAGTATTGACTAAAACACTTCTTTAACTGCTGTGTTGTCTATCGAGGCGGCTCACCAGGTGTTACATCTCTCCATCTCCGGCAGGTTTTGCACCCGGTGTGTCACGTGAGGAATCTGATGCTGTGGAGCGCCGTCTACCTGCCTAACTCCGCCCCCTCCACGCCTTCTGATGAGTCATGTGTGCCAAACTCCGCCCCCTCAGCCTCGCCCGAGGACACACCTGTGAGCAGGTAAACCAGACATGACCTAAAAAACTCAATACTCATTTATACAATATTGAATCAAAATATTTCTCTCTACAGATACTTTTTTGTAACATTTTTTGTAATGATCTTTTGAGGTTATAATTTCTCAGACAAAATTTATGTGGAATTAAATAAGCGGCATATCATTTGATTAATAAGATCACAAATAACCCTGATTTTAAAGTTTATATTTTTGTCAGTTCATGCATTCCCTTTGAAATCAAACCCAATTTCGTTCATATTAAAAATTATTTTTCTTTGCATATTTTCCATTTTAACTTTTTTATAATTTTATTGTGTTTTTGTAAATGCATTTTTATATATATATATATATATATATATACACACATATATATATATATACACATATATATATATATATATATATATATATATATATATATATATATATATATATATATATATATATATATATATATATATATATATATATATATATGTATGTATATATATATATTTTTTTTATTATTATTATATATATATTTATATTATTATTATTATTATTTTTTTTTTTTTTACTGGTTTAGTTATTTTACTAAATCAAGTTAAATCAAGTTTAAATTAGAAATAATGCTTTGGCAAAAACCTGAAATTAAACCTTAAACTTTTTATATTTTAATATTAGTTAAATTAATGTTTATTTTATTTCAAGTACCAAAATGTTTTATGGTTTTAGTTTTAGTTAATTATAATAAATATATAATAATAGCTACAGAAATGCTAACATAAAATATTTACGTAGCATTTTACATATGTTAAAAATGACCACATTTTCATTAATATTGGAGCTGTCTTGTGCATGTAAACACGATCATTCTCTGATTATGAACTGTGTCATTTACAGCTGTTTTTGTTAATGGTTTTCCAGGTTACCAAAGACACGCTCGTACGAAGACCTGCCCACTTCCTGTGAGGGTTTGACCCCAAACCGCCGCAGCAGCGACCCTAACCTGAACGAGAAGTGGCACGACCGCCGGCTCACATTCGAGATCAGCGGAAACCACACGCAGACGACAGATCAGAGACTCAGCCTAAACACAAACCTGTCTGACGAACTAAACACAGATCCTCCAGAGCTTTCTGAGACTGACAGCCAAATGCACAACATCTCACAGGAAGAGCACAGGAAGCTGGATCTCCTGAAAAACATCAGAAGGAATACCCCTGAGGAATCGCCTCTTAATGAGACCAATCAGACGCTTGAAGAAAAACACCCTCCTGGATCCCAGCATCCTTTGCAAACTAACGAAAACATTGAATTAACACCAGACAGACTGCTTCTAGATAATTCAACTAACACCCATGATTCCTCAGAATGTAGCAGCCAGTCTTCCACGGAAAGTTCTTCCAGTCCAAACCACACATCTCAGACTCCTAACGGCGTCTGCTCACCTTCCCAGCATCCTCTTTGTCCGTCGTCCGATCGTGATGGCGGCTCGCAGATGTCGGCAGCGGGAGACTCTTCTCCGACGTCGCCCCACAAGCGTCCGGTGGATGTTTCCGGGTGTTTATCGGCGTTAGGGCACCTGGATAAGGACGGCTTGAGTGTGCACAGTGATGCTGTACAGGTGCGTCTGCGGCAGATGGAGGCGGGGCATCAGCTGCAGGTGGAGACGCTGAAGAAACAGGTGCAGGAGCTCTGGAGCCGGCTGCATGTCAACAGGAAGCTGGTGAGGAACTAAATGCTATAAAAATAACTTAAGGACCATTCTAACTCTAAGAGAATAGCTTTAGAGTGCACACCACAACTAAAAATGACACAGAGGGATTATATGTGACCATGGAGCACAAAAGCAGTCATGAGGGTCAATTTTTGGAAATTGAGATGTATGCATCATCATCATCTGAATAAATGATCTCTCCAGTGATGTGTGGTTTGTTCGGAGGACAATATTTGTCTGAGATACAACTATTATAAATCTGGAAAAATCTAAATATTGAGAAAATCTTCTTTAAAGTTCTTCAAATGAAGTTCTTAGCAATAAATATTACTAATCAAAAATTACGTTTTTATATATTTACGGTATGACATTTACTAAATATCTTCATCGAACATAATCTTTACTTAATATCCTAATGATTTTTGGCATAAAAGAGAAATGTATAATTTTGACTCACACAATGTGTTGTTGTCTTTTGCTACAAATAACCTCAGACTGGTTTTGTGCTCACGTATTGTAAAGATATCACTTTCAGAGCAATTTTTCATCATTAATGCTATCGGTTATCAGTACAGTTATCATTATAGATATTATAGTTATTGTTAAATTTAACATTATACTTCTGTGTAGTTATTGTCATAGTTATTATTATAGTTGTTGGTATAGATCTCAATATACTGTAGATCGATTTTATTTATAGCTCTAGTCTACAGTTATCGTTATTGTTGACGTAGTTATCGGTATAGATTCTGATGTAGTTATTATAGTAATAGTTATCATTATAGACATTGTTACAGTTATCTTTACAGTTAATGCTACAGTTGTCTTTAAAGTTATTGCTATAGTTATTGTTACAGATATCATTGTTATTGTTTTTATAGTTATTTTTGCTATAGTAAGAGTAATTGTTATAGTTATCGGTATAGATTAGTTCTATAGTTATTGTTACAGATATTGTTTTTGATATGTTTATTGTAGTTATCTTTACAGTTACTGCTATAGTTATTGTTGCAGAAATTATAGTTATCATTATAGTTATCTTTGCAGTTATAGTTAAAGTTATCGGTATAGTTATTGTTATAGATACTGTGACAGTTATATTTATAGTTATCGTATAGTTACAAATATTATTAGATTTATTCTTGTAGTTATCATTACAGATATTGTTAGTTATTGTTATACTTATAGATCACTTATAGTTAATATCATATTTATTGATATAGATCTCTTTATAGTTAGTGTTTTTGTTATCATTATAGTTATGGATATTTTAGTTATAGTTATTGTCGTAGTTAGCATAATAGTTATTAGAATTACTGTTATAGATATTTATAGTCATCATTATCGTTTTATTATAATTATTGTTATAGAGATTATTTTAGTTGCAGTTAACATTGTAGTGTTTGTGTTGTAAACGGAGGGTTAACTTCGTCAGCGGTGAATCTCACACTTCCTGTTCCTGTGTGCCGCAGACGTCTGTGCCAGACGTGGAGAATAACCTGGAGTCTGACTGTTTGCAGCGCTGCGGGAAAACTGATCTTCTGTCCGAGTCCAGCTGGGAACAGATGGGACAGCAGGAGGCAGAGGTGAGCCGATCAGACCAGGTCACAGGTCACAGGTCACAGGTCACAGATCTAATCAACAAATCCAGTGTGACACAGTTCAGAAGAGGAGTGACTCTGAATTAGCCGCAGTGTGAATGTGAACTAGGTTTGTGACGGTGAGGAAATTTTACCATTGGTTAATCGACATGTGACAACACTGGTATCACGGGAGCTAGTTCGTTAGCATTTTCCCGCCTATACGCATTTTACTTT
>NC_068400.1:10077394-10104894 GCF_023724105.1 Carassius gibelio
GTTGTTTATAGATTTAGCAAAACTAAGATATTCATTTAATTATATTTAAGGGTTTCTAATCATAATATCATATTTTTAAATGTAATATATTTAGAATTAAAATGCTAAAAACTATTCTATTCACTATTTTTTTTTTCAATACTTCCAATAAAATGTAATTTAATAATCTGAATTTATTTATATATCTGATTTAAATCGCTAAAAAATTTAATGAAACCCTGCAAGTGGTACTTATTTCTACATCCCCCCTGTAAGTTCAGTTTTCTTCAACAACTTTTGAGCTTCTTCAGTATGATATCTCTCTATATTCCTTTGGAAAGGCTCTGAATGTTGACTGAGTGTGAGTGTCTGACTCTGTCTCTCTCTCGTTCTGCTTCAGCCGCACAGAGCCGGAGGAGGCCTGGTGAGAGACTCCTCCTCTTCCTCTTCCTCTTCAATCCATCCTTCTCTCCTAAACCAACCTGTCACTGCCTTTTTATTTCCTCATTATCCTTCCCTCCATCGCAGCTCTGAATCCAAACCACTTGATGCTTGTGTTCACACTAGAGCTTCTGGTGTCAATCCAGTTTAGTCAACTCAGATTCACATTCACTCAGAGTCAAGTGAATGGTCTGGGATGTTGTTCATTTGTAGTTATAATGAAAGACAGACATCAGCTGCCATCTATGACGTATAATTAGTCTATTATAAAACATTATATATAGTGAAGCTGAAGAGCTTGTCTGTATCTGTATCTGTGAAGCAGACTCTGACTCTCTCTGGTTCCTCTAGGAACTGTGGGAATGTTTTCTGCAGTAGCTGCTGTGATCAGAAGGTGGCGGTGTCGAGTCAGCAGCTCCGTGATCACGGTCACGTGTGTCAGGCGTGTTACGGTCACCTGCGTCCCTCCGCCGTCCCTCCAGCGCTTCCTCCTGCAGACCTGGAGCTGGAGAAACCCATCTCCGCCAGCTCCACCTGAGAGACACATCCAGACCGATAAACCAAGCTCTCGCTCGCACAGAGCCGTAAGAGTTACACACACACTCGTGAGACAGACGCTCGAAAAGTGCAGTTCCTAAGAGAATCTCAGCTTCTCCAGCAGACACTGCAGATCGATAGAGGACAAGAACTAAAACAAACCAAAAGTTATCGCCGCCAAATTACATTCATGATTGCAAACATTTCTTTATCTTAAATGTTAGGTTAATTATACTATTAAATATGTGCTCATTTGAATTGATTTCCAGTACGAAACTCTATATACTGGATGAAGTCAGCTTCAAAATTCTTCTTTCATTTTTTTTACGTATGTGACCCTGGAGCACAGAACCAGTCTTAAATCTCGAGGGTGTTTTCTTTTAAGCCAAAAATCATTAGGATATTAAATAAAGATCATGTTCCATGAAGATATTTTGTACATTTCACACTGTAAATTTATCTAAACTTTAATGTTTGATTAGTAATATTCATTGCTAAGAACTTCATCTGAACAACTTTAAAGATGATTTTTTCAATATTTAGATTTTTTTGCTCCCTCAGATTCCAGATTTTCTAATAGTTGTATCTCAGACAAATATTGTCCTCCGAACAAACCACACATCACTGGAGAGATCATTTATTCAGATGATGATGATGCATGTATCTCAATCTCAGTAAATTGACTCTTAAGACTGGTTTTGTGCTCCAGGGTCACGTGTTAGGAGTCAAATGTTTTTAGAGGGATTTTGTGTCTCTTATATTTGTCACTCCATAATTCAGAAAATAATTAGAACAGACAGAAAAATATATATTTTCACATTTTTGGGGGGTAATAATATGTATATAATCAAGCAATATATGTGACCAAATCACTGTAAAATCCTTCAGGATACAGATGTGTAAAGTGTAAAGTTTAGTGTGAGCGAGTGGCTCAGTGTAAGAGAAAAAACTTTTAAAAATATGTATTGTAATTAAAAGCTATTGACACAACTAGATAAAGTGCTGTAAAAGAAACACTTTAACAGTGTCTTTTGGATGTTTTCTTTCCATCAGTCTGAAAAACGCACATGAACCCAAAAAAAAAAAACGCCCACAATCTCAAACTTGACATGTGCATGAAAAACCTGCAGTGTCTCTTTAACCAGTGCACGGTTTCCTCCCAAAGATTCTCTGATCAATGCAACGAAAAACACCGAAGACATTTCCTACCATTATTTAGAAGTGTGTATGATTCACATTAATATTCTGTTAACGTTCAAAAGTATCAGGAAAATTGTTGAAAAGTCGAGACATTTCATAAAATAAATTACACGTTCATATGATTCATGAACATTTTATGAAATCAAGGCACTTGAGATAAATTACAAGTTCTAATAATTTATAGAAATATTCTTAAGAAAACTTTTTTTTTAATGAATTCAAAGTTTGCATGATTCACGAACACCTTCTGAACACATTAGAATTACAAGTTAATTTGATTCATGTAAATGTTCGTGGAATAGAAGACATTTCTTTACATTTTTGTGAACTTTATGGAATTTAAGTCATTTCTCATGAAATCTGAGATCATATAAAAATCTTAAGAAAGAATTCTATTTTTTAAATTTGCTTTTCGTTTTTTTTAACTCTTTCTCGGATTGAATGCTTCCTGTACTGAATGATAAAATCAAAACCTTATTTATTACAAGTTTAATTACAAGTTGTTACCTAATTTCAATAAGTTATTTAAAACATTTCATCTTCGGGCATTCAAGACCAGTTCGAGTTAATATTTTATTATTTTTAAACTTTAAACTTATGATGATTTTAAGAACTTTTTCCCCCCTCAGGAAGTCAGTTTCTTCGCAAGAACATTCAACATTCTGAAGAAATGTTTTTAGGACTAGAAAATATTCTTAAATGTATTCTTAGGTTTGAAAATGAGAAAAATAATTTGGTTGTGAATCTGGCCCCTGAGCTCCTCGTGATTATTTCTACACAGTGATGCTTCAGAAAGACTGAAACTAGTGTGCACGGTTCATGTTAAGCAGGAGCTGCAACTCTTCCGGTTCTCTGAGACAGAACTTGATCTTCATGTGAATATCCTGCAGGACAGATGTTCTCCTGCACACTTGAATCTGTGTTCATGTGATTCTGTGTATATGATGTGCCATGTACAGCCAATGTAATGAAAGCCTGAGGGACTCTAGCAATACATGCACAGGATCTCATCAGGACGATCCACGTCTGCTGCCGCTTCGCTGAGGAAATCTCCCACAATGCTGCAGTCTTTCCTCTCTGTGTCAGAGTTTGTACGAGCCGCTGCTGCTGCTGTCGCTTACTGAGGTTTGTGTGAATGAAATTAAAGCACAACACACTGCCAAACTGATCCACGTCTGTCTGAGTTTTGTATCATACTTGATCCATCAGGCTTTTATGGCTCATATATTGAGAATACGGAGTAAAAACCTGCTTCATGTTATTAAAAAATGTGCAATTGATTCTGAAGTAACACTGAAGATATCTTAAAGCCCTTTTATATATTGAGTCTTAATGTAATTTGTAAGGCACTGTATGGTTCGGTTCCAGAGATCTCTAAATATGGCTCCAGGAGTAAATTGTTAAATTGCACACATTTTCAGCGCTCAAAAACCAAATGTGCGCACTTTGAGTTCATATGAGACTTTGTGTCTTTAAAAAAGGAATGTCTGAAGAATACATCATGTTGAAACTAGAAATGCATCTCATTTCCTTTTGTCACAACTGCAATAATACTCTTTCCCCAGAGCCTGAAACTCAAGAAAACTGAAGATATTAGAATATGATTTTAGATTCTAGTTCTTAATTAACTTTTTTTTTTTCTTGTGGAAATCTTCTTCTAGGCCCTGCGTCGTTCAGTCCCAGAAATATGGGCTTATATATATTAAAATTCAAACTAGAGCAGCATCAGACTCTTATAAGGTCAATATAAATCTTTCTTGATAAATGCTTCTGGTCTTATGAATGATTCAAACCAGTTCAAAGTTCATCCTCACAACATCTTCATTCATTCTCATTAAATGTTCAGTTTCACCTGAAAAACAACCACTCCGAGACGCAGAGGCTCAGATAAAGATAAACTGTAGTTTATTAGTGGCTATAGATAATGCTATCAGACCATAAACATAAAAACTGAGAAAAGGAGAAAGGCTACATCTGGGATTAAACATCAGCGTGGATCAGTGAACAGAAATGAGAAGCAGGAACAGAAGAAACTGGTCAGAGCGTCTCCATGCGGCAGAAGAACACGAGACAGATCCTGAGCTCATCATTCAGAGAAGCGGACGATACGGCGCTGAAGCAGTAACTCAGAGCGGGAGAGGAACGGCTCCATTCAAGCAAAGTCTGCCGCGTCCAAGCAGTTTCAGACGATTTACACCAGTTCCTCACATTCAGTATTATTTCACTTAACAAAAATAGACCCTCCTCGTTATCGCTTCTTATAAAAAACATCACGTGAGCGTATTTACAAGATTAATGTGACATTCTGGAGGCTTACAAAGATTCTCTTTCCGTCGAGACGGACGCTACGCTGTCGCCGGGGATTGTGGGAAAGAGCAGAGGAAGAGGAGAGAAGACAGAGGAAGGTACAAAGAGAAGGACAGGAAAATAGAGACAAACAACAGGCAGAAGTGTGTGTGTGTGGTTTAGTAAACGCTGGCCGGATCCGTGTGTGTTTGTAAGGCCTTGTGCTGAGAGTTTCCTCGTATACACAGGATCTGATGTTCTTCAGTGATGACTCTTACACCGATGACTGATCCCACACCTGCTGGACACACACACACACACACACACACACACACACACACACACACACACACACACACACACACACACACACACACACACACACACACCATTTTATCAGCTGAACACAAGCATCACAATCACCAAATGTGTCGCTGCAGCACAGAAGCAGTCATCAGTGTCACTCATATATTTATAAATATATCAAAACTTAATGTTTGATTAGTATCTCCCACAATGCATTGCAAAGAACTTCATTTGAACAACTTTAAAGATGATTTTCTCAATATTTAGTGGTGGTCCTGACCTTGTTAACAGTGTTGATGGGGGTTCGAGCTGACCCCGTGTGCAGTCTTTGGCGAGGCTCCTCAAACGCCCGTCCGGGTGACCTCTCCCTGCGCAGGTCCATGATGCGTCCGGGCGAGCGCTCCAGCCGAGGGTCCATCATCCGGCCGGGGGACCGCTCCATCCGGCCCGGGGACTTCTCTCTGTCCAGGGGCCGCGCTGGAGACTTGTCCCGTCTGAACTCGGTGCGAGCCTCGTGGTATCGGTGGGGCGTCCCGGGCTGGTGCAGGCCGTCCTGTACATCCGGCATCGCAGCCAGACGCTTGGAGATGTGCTCGTTGTAGGTGGGAGGACCGCGCTTGTTTGGGCTGACACACACCGGGAGAAAGAGTTAGACACCTCACACTCTGTATGTGTGTGGTTAGAAATGCACAAGTTATCTGAACTCTGAATAAAACCTTAGGATCGAAAGGTTTACGCACACAGAAGAGAGTTCACGTGCATCACCTGACAGACGTTCACCAGTGAGGAGATTAAATATATTTGTACAGTTATGATGAATGTGTCCTGGATAATAAACCACAAGCCCCTCAGAACCCAATCTTGAATCACAAGAGCACTCACCGTCCAACGGTGAGACACACACCTCCTCAGATCCACAATAACACACTTTAACTTGGCATAGGACACATGTTGCGATTAATTGCTTATGCTTTTATCACGGTATTGAAATTAAGTTGCAAAAAAGTATTGAAGTATAACAGGTTTAAAAAGTTTTTCCTTAAAACAAAAAGAACTGAACATTTGCATACAATACAGTAATACACAAAAAAGTATGCAAGTAAAACTTTTAATCATTTACAGTCCAAAATCATTATAAACAGTTGCAACTTTTAGATTTTTATGTTTCATTGAAATTAGCCAAGTTGAATAAATGTTTAGAAGAACTGTTCTTTTGCAGTTTATATTTACTAATGAATGAACTCATGTTAATTAATAGAGCATTAATGTAAAGTGTGACCAAACAATAAAGAATCAAAACATCAGATCAGTTGATGGGGAAAATATTCTTAAAATGCATTTTAAAAACATCAGATTAATTTATAATAAATCATTATTACCAGTATTTTGAAGTGTTCATGATGACAATATCGTGGATATTCACTACCGTGATATAACACATAACCGAATATGAGCACACATCTACTTTTTAAACACATTTATGCTTTTAAATAACGTTATAAATGAACTATTTCTCCTGAATATAATGAGTTTTCAGAGCGCCACATTAAATCTAGTCTCAGTCTGAGCAGGGTTCAGGATATTCTCCTTAAAAACACTTTATTCATCACAGTTCACAGGTTAAAAACGTTCATGATCTGTCACTCACTCGCACAAATAAAGAAAGCACCTTTCTTCCTGTAAAGAAGAGAAACACAGTCAGAAACTCTGGACCAATCACAGCCAGACCTCAGGTCACATGGTGATTTAAATCATTATTCCCTACACATCTCAGATCTCACTCTGATATCACAGGTGCAGCAGGTTTAATGACTTTAAGTGTTTCTCATGTCTTCTGATGGTTATACACATCAAACCTGATTGGACTTGGACACAGATTCATGAAATAAAAACACTGTGTTTGTGTCTGAGAGTGAAGCGCAGCACTGTGTTCATGTTCACACCAGCGCTGTATGAACTCATCTTTGTATGTTTGAGTCACTTATGCATTTCGAAAAAAGCAATATGTGTCAACAATCTTCCACATTTGTAACGAGAATAATTCAGAAATCAAGATCTCACTGCAGTTTTACATAAAAAAGCTTCATGCTTTAACATTTTAATGCAAACATATTAAAAGGTGTACTTGTACTTTTACAGATTTTTGCAAAGTAAATGTTACTACAAAAATTAATATTTAACATACTATAGCATTACAATATATAGTACAAAAAATATTACAATAGTAATATATATTTTCATTTAATAATAATAATAATAATAATCAAAATAATAGTAAAAAAATATTTTATAGATATATATTAATAACACAACAATATGGTCTCATTTGTTAACAATATATTTTAACAGCATTTTTTTTTATCATTTTCATTAATACGAATTCAATTGTTCACTGTTAATGGTAGCTCAAAGTGCATTAACTTAATTCAATAAAAATATAAATATTTTGTAAGTAATATTAGGCATAATGAACGATGCAGAATTATTTTTGATTGTTAGCTCATGTTAACTGTGGTTAATTAATATAATAATATAATATTTAAATCACAAATTGGACAAATTGTGCAGCCCTACAAACCAGCACAGCAAACCTGGAGCTTTTTATATATTAAAATGAAAAATCCCAATATTTAATCAGAAACATCCAGAGGGTAACTCCAGGGTAAGGCTATAATTTGCCTAATGTTAGAGTAATCTATTAACACGTGCATCATAACTGTACGTTTTAGGCATGCACACATGGTACCCAATGAAAAAATAATAAAACAAGCTAATTGCATCTTAATTTATCTCTCTTATTTAAATAGCACATAAACTACATACAAAAAGCAAAGAACTCAAAAAACCCTTGTTATAATCAATGAAGCTGCAATGTCGAATGAATCTCTTACTGACATTGCACATTCATTTCCACTTTGTTGTTTATGAGAGAAAAAAAATAGAGTATTTGAGAGTATCTGAATTTAATGCTGCAATAGACTTCTCCTTTCATTTTCACTTTATTCCTGACATCCTTAATAAATTAAGTTTACCTGAACAGGGGTGTTATTTAAATTTTTATAAATTAATTCAAATGTAATATTGTGCCACGATTTAATATTTTAAAAATCGAGGAATTGTAAATATGACCAAACATTTAAATTAAACACTTTGACAATATGCCGATGATAACAGTTAAGAGAAAATAATTCACAGAATGCACTTTTGTGTTGAGAAAGATGCGATGAAGGCAGTAGAACAGGAAAAACATGCAAGAAGATGGGAGTGAACTTCTCTTAACTTGAGCGCTGTGTTTCTAGAAAGCCATTTCATGGATGAGACGTGAGCATAACAGTCAAACACATCCATGTTTCCACGGAAAAAACTACGGAAAAGCTGCGTGACTGAATAAAAAACCTACCACCTACAGTATATAACATCATCAAACCAGTCTGAAAGCAGCTGTTGTTTTCACTGCTGTTACACCTTCAGTCATTTACAATTTTAATTACCTTGACTTCTGAGTTTATTCATCAAAGAATTACATTATGTTGTTTTTTTTCATTATGTGTAAGGATTCCTAATCCTTAAAATACATTTAAAATAATTTAAACGTAACATATTTAGAATTCAAATCCTAAAATATTTAGTAAACAAAAACAAACTTATGATACATTGATATTTCTACTACACCCCCCACCACCCCACACTTTTTTTGTTGTTGATTTTCACAAAAAACTATTTCTTCAATGTATCTAATAATCTTAATTAATAATATGAATTTAATTATGTATTAAAATTGTATTTGTGGTGCACTTGGAATAGAATTTTCTTTAAATCGAGAGCTAATAAAGAAAACGTTACTTGAATCAAGTTATAGTTAAATTTTTAAGTTGACTAGTTAAATATTATAAAAAAAGATTTTTTGGCATAATATTTTTTTTTTTACCAATCCCTTTTTGGCCCGAGCTGTGCCTATGTAAAATCATCATCCCCCCGAGCTAGAGAAGAAGAATGAGCCCGTGAGGAGGCTGGCGTGATGCTGACCTGCGCGTGGAGCTGTTTCTCTGCGGCTCTGCGCTCGATGTCTCCTGACTCAGGTTTCCTTTGCAGCAGATCACTCGCAGCTTGTTCTGGAAGGACGAGGCCAGATACACGGCGCCGGACGAGATGGCCGGACCCAGGTAACGTGGGTTAGGGATGTCCAGGTGAGCGTAAGCGTGAGGCCTGAACACACACACACACACACACCACTCAGAGCGTCTCTAACAAACATCAGGAACTAAACCACAACACACAGTGGCAGAGGTTTTACCCGAGCGCAGAGTGACTCTGAACCTCGATGACGTCCAGAGAGTTGAAGTAGGTCACAAACAGGTACGGCTCTCGGTACGCTGCACAGAAAACACACAAGATATGATTTAACTGACCAGGAGCCGATGGGACAGTGTCTCAGAGTCAGAGCTGAAGGTGAGATTACTGAAATAGATATTTAACTCTTACTTTACATTCACAATACGCTTCCCTTTTAGATTACAACAACATTTTTATTTCTTTAGCATAATATGCACTGATGAGCCATTCACAATAAGACCAGAAACATGGATTAATACACTAAATAATACATCAAAATCTTGACATCAAACAAGTTAGGTTTTTTAGATTAGCTTGTGTTTGTCAGATTAATCTTAATTTTATTTTCAATTATTCTGCTTCCAATAATTATGAAAATTAGATAATCAAGACAGATGATATACTATAAATTACAAATATTGCATAAATATTTAAAACTTAAATATTTGTAAGTTTAGATAATTTAAATATGTAAAACATATATGATACAAATTACAATAATATTATATATTTAATAAAAGTTATATACAGGTATATATATAGCTTTTTCTTTCAACATTATACACAATTTATACACTACTGACATTTAAATAAATGACTATGTATATAATAATAATTTATTGTAAAATTATTTGAAATATATATTACAAAAATATATTAATATATTATTCATCCAGTTATATTTGTTAATGTATCGTTGTTTTTCAGTGGATTACATTTATAGTTCTAGGAAATCTACTGTTAAAGAAACAATTATTTTTCAGAAGGTAAATAAATGGATGATGATTAATTGCCTCAAATTATTGTGATTACAAATAATGATGTGGATTTTTGTCATAATCGTGCAGCCATGAATGCATCACGATAAAGGACCGTTGTTTGCGTTAAGTGATGTGAAAGACTGGAGTGTGTTTTGTTGTTTTTCCATGTCACTCGTGAAGTGCACACAGATGAACCCATCGTCAGCTCTCCAGACTCTACACTGATGAAGTTTTACCGAAGGACAGAGGCAAGCGGCTCCATTTGATGTCATCACTGCGACTCCTGCGGCCGTACGCATCCACAAATACACCGAACTCTGCGAACAACAACACACACACACACCGGTGAAACACAACATCACACACACACACACCTTCAGCGTCTCGTACAGTACACACACGCACCGTGGAAGCAGAGCAGGTACTCCACCTTCTGCGGCGCGCTGGTCACCTGGATGATGGAGATGGGGAAGCTGTGGGACGAGGCGGCGAACACAGCCGAGGCCAGAGTCACATCGTTCTTATCCAGGAACTCTGAACACACACACACACACACACACACACACACACACACAGTACAGTTCATCAGGGGCAGGGAGATCAAACAGCCTCTTAGTGTGTCTGTGTGAGTGTGTGTGTGTGTGTGTGTGTGTGGGCATGTTTTTGTATCACATCAGGACACAACTCTGTATAATGTCATGGTTATGACACAGGTATTACAAGGAGAGGGTGTCTTATGAGGACATAACCCATGTCCCCAATTTTTCAAAACACTTATAAATCATACAGAATGAGTTTTTTTGAGAAAGTAAAAATGCAGAAAGTTTCCTGTGAGGGTTAGGGTTAGGTGTAGGGTTGGTGAAGGGACATAGAATATACAGTTTCTACAGAATAAACACCATTACACCTATGGGATGAACACACTTTACACAAAAACAAACATGTGTGTGTGTGTGTGTGTATGTGTGAGAGAGAGAGAGTGTGTGTGTGTGTGAGAGAGAGAGTGTGTGTGTGTGCGTCATCTCACCTTCCAGCACGTACTGCTTCATCTCAATCTCGTAGAACTTGTTGGTGCCGATGATGATGCTGTATCCGGTGAAGTGGATGCAGCTGCAGGGTTCAGACGTCTCGATCTCCTGCGGAAGAGCAGCGGACACACACACACACACACACACGTGAGGAATGAACATGTGTGTGTGAGATGTGCATGAGGAGGGTCTTAAACCTCACCTTTCTGATGCAGAACTTGTTGAGTGTGTCGTTGAAGCGCAAGATGGTGATTTTATTGGGCATTGCAGCACAGATACACATGCACGCGTCGATCTGAAACACACACACACACACACACTTTAGTAAAGATATCAGCACTATGTGAAGACCAGTGAAGCCTGTCTTGGACACAAGCACAAAGACAAGAAGGACTGGTTAAGAGATGACACGTGGAAAACTGTAGAAAGAAGTAAATGAAGCCCTGAAGAAGAAAGTAAATGAGACAAAGTCTGAACGGCTTAAAGAAAAATACAGGAAACCGTACCGAGAAACAAACAAAGCAGTGCAAAGGAAAGCCAGAGCAGACTTAGCTACTTTGCAAGTTGGCCTGAAAATAAACCAGAAGAAATCTGAAGTGATGGCACTAAACATCTCAGATCCATTACCAGTCCACGTGAATGCACAACACATGAGTTCACCTATCCTGGGAGTACTGTGAGATACACTGACAGTAAAAACAGAATCAACAAAGCCAGAAACGCTTTCAGAAAGCTAAACAACATACGGACGTCTCAGCAGTGTAGAATCAAGACTAATGTATGGATGACAGCAAGCGACATACGCCGACTGTTAGTCTGAGAAGATATAAGAAGCAAGATATCAAATGAGGATCTATTAACAAGATGTCATCAAGACAGCATGCTAGCAGTGTAACAAAGCGGCGCTGGAACTGGATCAGACACGTTTTGAGAAGAGAGCAAGATAGCACCCAAGAGTAGCCCTTCATTGGAAACTGGAAGGCAGAAGTAAAAGAGGACAACCCAAGATCACCTGGCGTCACACAGAAGAGGAAGAAATGAAATCTATGAACCTGACATAGGGAGATAAACACAGAAACAGCCCAGAATCGACCAGATTAGAGGACCTTCACTGCTGCCATACATGCCAGAGGCATAACGGACAGTAAGTTAGTAAAATAGTACTTGTAATTAATACTAAAATGACACTGGTTCTAACCAGGACCATAATCAATCACTGTCAACACAGTCTGCCAATCATTATATGCTGGTACAGTAGCTCCGCCCACAGTGAAATCTCATTGGTCTAAAATCCTACAAACTGCATCTGCCCTACATCCAGACTCTATAAAGGAAACTTCCAGGTAATACAAGTCCATGTGAAACACTGCTCAAAACCAATTTTACTTCAATAATGATGAGATGCATTTCTCATTATTCAGTTTTATTCAACTTACAACTAGAGACCAAATACAGGAAGAGCAGCACATACTGTGTGCAGACGGACTCTACCTTTCCAGAAGCAAAGAGATGGCAGCCCTTCACCGCCTCGAAGATGTAGGGACTGAGATCAGGCTGCGCCGGCAGATGAGACTGAGCCAGAGACTGCTTGATGCGTTTGATGTCCACCAGACACAGAGCACGCTCCTCGCCTGACACACACACACACACACACACACACAGTCAGCTGAATCACGATGCATCAGTTTATTGTGACAGTCCTAGTATTCTGCTATTAAACTACTGTCAGTGAGGACACACACATGTGAAGCAGACACACACACTGACCGGTGATCATGAGCAGCTTGTCCAGCTCCTTCAGGACCTGGATCTGAAACACAGAGTCGAGTCCCGGGATGTGTGTGAGGGAGTTCTTGATGACGTTCAGAGCGTACAGACCCTCCTCTGAGCCCACCAGCACGATCTGAAACACACACACACACACACACACACACACACACACATATCACTGATCTGAATAATCACACTTCTGTCTTCTGTATTTCTTTAAAAAAATGATGGTATATCTATTGATGCACAAGATAAATGCTGTATAGGTGTTTTTTATTATTTATTTATTTTAGTAGTTTTTATTATTAGTAACAGTGTGGAATAATGTGTAGATGGTGGATTTATTGTTATTTTTGAACAATTTTGATTCACGTACAGCTGTGGTTTATTATTATTTGCTGTGTTACTGTACCTGGTCGGTCAGAGGTAAAGTACAGTTAATGTCCAGCCGATCGTCTCCCTCCAGCTTCAGCAGAGAGTTTCCCAGCAGCTTCTGTTCAGACGATGAGAGACAGAGATGAACGATTCAAACACAAGTCACACAGTTCTCTGGGAACGGAGCTGAAGCCAAGCGCACGTGCTCAAGCCAGACGTTTGCGTTCAGTGTTTCCTACACACAGACATCCTACATCGATGTCAGACATACTGATGTGTATCATGCCTCACATGAACAAAACTAAACAAAACACCATGAAGGAGCACTTCAGCTTGCCTGAGTGATTCATTTCAAATGAACTGATTCATAAGAGTCATTTGTTTGTGAATCAGACTCCACTGGTCATGCTGCATGTGAGAATGTTTTCGTATCATTGTCAAGAACTTCTGCTTTGCTAGACGGAGCTGCAGGAAACACTGGAGTCTGTGGATGACATTCAGAGGAACGGTCTGATGATGCAAGCGACACAGGCACCAGACAGAGTGCATGCTGGGTAATGAGCGTCCCTCAATCATGTGATTACCTGAACCAGTGGTGAGAGAGTCTTCTGACGTTTAACACCGGCCTACAGCGTTCAGAACACAATCACACTTGTTAATTAGAAATATTAAAGATTAAATCACCTATTAATATTAGATTAAAAGCTCATTTAAATTAAATAAATTGAAGTATTTAAATTACTAAAACTAAAATAAAAATTTACCAAAAAAAAATATAATTATAAATAGTATATAGTGTATTATAGTTGCATAAATAATGTACTAAAAATAATTCTGCAAACAATTTTCTTCACGGGGCATTTTTGTTACTTAAAATAAAGCTGAAATAATATAAAACATATATTATATGAATCCCTCTTAAAAGCTTGAATGAAACTACTCGAAATAAGTTGAATTTGAAGTACTAAAATTACTAAAACTGAAAAGTAAATAAAATTACTGTATTTTTCGGACTAAACGTCGCACCTGAGTATAAGTCGCATCAGTCCAAAACTACTTCATGACAAGGGAAAAAAACATATATAAGTCGCATTTATTTAGAACCAAGAACCAAGAGAAAACATTACCGTCTCCAGCCACGAGAGGGCGCTCTATGTGTTCAGTGTAGACTACAGGAGAACTGAGCAGCATAGAGCGCCCTCTGGCGGCTGGAGACGGTAATGTTTTCTATTGGTTCATGTCAAATTAATTTTGATAAACAAGTCGCACCTGACTATAAGTCGCAGGACCAGCCAAACTATGAAAAAAAGTGTGACTTATAGTCCGGAAAATACGGTACATTAATTATAAAAAAAAATATTTTAATTAATAATACAAATGACAAAAGCACCTAAACTGAAGCTTAAATGAAATGAAAGATAACTTTAATACATACTATATGATTAACTATACTATACATATGAATACTGCAGTGTCATACAGTAAACTAAAGCCCGCTGGTTTTAAACATGACGAGAGTAGACCGCATCAGTCAAAGCCTCATAAAGAGTCGGACCGAAGCTGACACAGGTGAAGGACTGATGAACGCAGCGGTCACTCACCGCGTCCGCCTCGCTCTTCTCTCGGGATCCTCTGCAGCCGGCCACCACTGACTCCAGAACAGCCACCCAGCGCTGCTTATCTGGGAAACTGGGAGCCATGAAGTACAGAGACTGACCCGGCCAACACGTGGTGTGAGGATGAGACTCCAGCTTCAGCACGTACGGGATATCTGACACACACACACACACACACAATAAACACATCTACAATCAGACTCTTTAAAAAGCAGAATTAATTAACCGTGTTAGGTGTCAATGGTGCATTTCAAAAATCACATCAGGAAGACAAACAAGAGGCAGCAAAACAATTAAATATGAAGTTACTTAATATTCCTTTAAACAAAGCTAATGACACTTGTCTTGGGGAAATTCATGCTACATTATTTCAGTACAGTAAATATGATTTAAAGAAACATTAACTGATTGAGCCGTTAGGCTTATCATAGTTAACTAAAACTAAAACCATAAAAAGATAAAAACTGAATACACACACACAACAAAATTACTAAAACTTCAACTAAAACTAAATGAAAATATAATAAAAATAAAATATAATTTAATAAAAAAACAGGCAAAAAAATTACTAATGACTCACAAAAACACACGCAGACACACACACACACAAAACTAAATTACTAATACGTAATGAAAATATGAAAAGAGAAAATAAAGTAAAATATTAATAAAAACTAGTTTACTTTCATATCTTAAAATAACTAAAACTGAAATAAAAACTCTATTATATATATATATAGATGAAAACTGAACAGCAGTGGTGCAGGTTAAGCACACAGACTATACTCCACAGTATACTCCACTACACTCAGAAGTGAGAGTAGAGCTCAGGATGTTTGATCTCAGTCGTGTTCTGACCTGATTTGGCCGTGTTGATGAGCTCCGAGGCTCCGACAGCTCCGTGCACCGTCACCTCACCGTCGGTCAAACACAGCTCAAACTCCTCCAGCGGCTTCACCGAGTCTGACACACACACACACACAGAGTTCAGGAAACACACCCAGCTTCATCACGCGGACAGATCTGATGGAGTGATGCTCTACCTTCTGTCGGCTCGGACTCGTAGATCGATAACTTCGTCCCGTCCAGCACCACATACTTCCTCTCCCAGCCCTGCTGTCCTCTCTTACCGTTCCTACAAAACACACCAAAATCATTGGATCATGTTAAACGTGTTTATTTTTGGCGCAAGTCAAACTGAACTCTGCTGCATTCATCAGGTGACAGCAGTAAAGCTTTAATACGAATAATTTTAAAACAAATTTGATTTAAATAATAGGTCCATATAATATTCATACAGGGGACATACTGCATTAGCCCAACAGTTGAAATACATGCATGAAATAATATTTTAACTATTTTACATAATATTTATCTATTTTATCTCACAATTCTGACTTATTTCTTGCAAATGCAAGTCTATATCTCCTAGTTCGGACTTTATAACTTGATTCAACACAAAAATTGTGAGTTTGTCCATTCTGAGGGAGAAAAAAAAGCCAGAAGTGTGGGATTATAAACTAAAAATAAAGAATGAAAGTTGATTTTCCATACCAGAATTGTGAGATACATTCTCGGAATTGCAAGAATTTAGAAATCTAAAGCTTTCTTATTCCATGGCTTGAGTATACGGCTTAGGCTCCGCCCACAAAAAACATCATCACTGATGCAAACACTGAAACTGGTCTATAAGTTACAGATTAAGCAGTTTCTGACAGCTCAAACACTGATGTGGTCAAAGTGAGCACCTGGGCTGCTTCATCCATCCCTCCAGACGCATGTGACCCGAGGCCTCCTTGAGCGGCGGCGCTGGGGAGCTGGCTTTATCCCGACACAGAGCCTCAGTGAAGTGTGTGGCGTATTCAGCAGGAAGACCGCAGGTGGCCGGCAGACACGGGGAACACTTGGGGTGACAGAGAGTACGACACTCTGACCGAGAGAAGAGAAGATCAAGAGAAGAGAGAAGACTACATCAACAGATACTCTACTAGCCATTCTTTCATTTATGGGCCACACAGAACACTTTTTGTGAGACGTGCAAAAAAAAAAAGGGTCTTCACGTGTGTCTTTTTTTTTTAGTTCTTTTCATTTTTAGATGCAATTTAGGTGCAGAAGACAGTGCATGTTTACTTGGAGAAACAATGGAAAAGGAACGAGTGTGTCCCTACAATGCTGAAAATACAGCTGCACATCACAGAAATAAATTACACTTTAACACAGATTCACACAGAAAACAGATGATTTACATTGTAATAATATTTCACAATTTTTACTATATTTTTGATCAAATAAATGCATCCTTGATGAGCAGAAGAGGCTTTTGAATGGTAGTGTATGTAACCATATTATTGGTACAAAATCTTCTCAGAAGTGAGCTAAACCTCCATGTTTCTGTACCCAGACACGTGGCAGCCTGTCGGCCGAAGTGCACCGTGTCCAGGCAGACGGCACATTTGGCCGCTCTCATGTTCAGCCCCACGGTGAAGCGATGCGGGATGTTGTGATGCATTCGCTCCTTCACACGCCGCCCGTACTCTACAGACAGAGAGAGAGAGAGAGAGAGACAGAGAGAGAGTTAGTGTGGGTTATTAATGTCCTCGAGCATCTCAGTGTGAATCATGTCAAACCAATCCAGCAGCAAAGCAACGGCCACAACAAAACCGTGCGTGAGACCACCTCGATCCGAGCAAAACAAACCTCATCAGCGATCGCATGCAGGTCTGTGCTCGAGAGTAAAGAAAGATGCTCAAACACAAACTCCTGAGAGCAGAAACTCAAGAAAAACATGACATGCTGCAGAACCCAAGAAAAGAGACTGAACACATGAGGACAGCAGGAGCGATCCATCTATCTGTCTGTCCGTCCTTCTGTCTGTCTGTCTGTACTTCTGTCTGTCTGTCCTCCTGTCTGTCTGTCCTTCTTTCTGTCCTTCAATCTGTCTGTCCATCTGTCCTTCTGTCTGTCTGTCCGTCTGTCTGTCCTTTTGTCTGTCTGTCCGTCCTTCTGTCTATTTGTCTGTCCTTCTGTCTGTCTTTCTGTCCTTCTGTCTATCTGTCTGTCCTTCTTTCTGTCTGTTTGTCTGTCCTTCTGTCTGTCTGTCCTTTTGTCTGTCTATCCGTCTGTCCTTCTTTCTGTCTGTCTGTCTATCTATCTATCCACCCATCCATCCCATCCATCCAAAGGTTAGGGATCAGTAGCACTTTTGATGTTTTTTTTAAACTCTTTTCTTTAAATATTTTCTGTTAAAATTATGGTTTCTATTTTAATATACTTTATAGTATTATTTATTCCTGTGATGTTGAATTTTCATCAGCCATTACTTAAAGGGATAGTTCACCAAAAACATCTAAAGTATGTCATTAATGACTCACCCTCATGTCGTTCCAAACCCGAATCTTTTCTAATAATATATAAATATAATATAAAATCACTTAAAAAAAAAATGAATGAAAGCATTAATTCTTTCAAAAAAGAAAAAGAGAAATATTCAGACCCCAAACTAAAAAAAAAAAAAAACATTAAAACATCTTACTGCACACTTTTATTTAGACAACATGTAGGTGGCCCCCTTCAGATGTGTTTATAGAGAAGCAATAGAAAAATCCATTCTGTGTGAACAAGTTTCACAAAGGCAAATGTTACAATATTAAACTGTTGTTTTCACAGCCTTCTAAAGACACAGAGCTCATGCTAGGGTCAGGGTTAGCAAGAAGCAAAATGCCTTCTGTGTTAAAGGCCCATATAGCTGCTCTGTGTGTTTTTCTTCCGGTCTGGTTCTCTCAGATGTTATACGACGCTGAACTACATGCAGATCTCAGAGCGACAGAAACAGAGAGACACTTACTTTCAAACGTCACCCTCCTCTTCTCTGAAAGAGCAGCAGAGAAACAGCTCTCAGATTTGATGGAGCCGGACGCAGAAAGAAAGCAAGAGAGCAGGACGACATCGACAGAAACATGAGACAGAAGCAGCCACAGAGACAGAGAGAACACCACTCAAATATTCCTCATCTACACACAACACCAGCTTCATTCATCTGTCTGACTGAAAAACCCTGCATTCTGCTTTAGTTTGGACCTGTTAAAGACATAAAAACCTGTTTCAAAACATATATACACAAAAAGTCCTAAATACGTTTTTTTTTTTTTGTTGACATAATATATGTATGTTTACTATGTATAAGGCCCAGCCCTTATATATGGAATTTTAATTAAAGAAATTGATTTTTTTACTTTTTTTTTATATTAGTATATTAGTAATAATTAGTATTCTTTCATTCTTACAACTGTTTCTTTATCTATCTATATTTATAAATCTATATTATAAAAATAAATAGAATTTGTATATATTTTATTTAAATTTTGATTAAACACACACACACACACACTTACCATTTCTGAATAGAGTAAATGTGTTTAATATTCATAATAAAAGTAAAAAAAAAAAGGTCCTAAATATAGGTTTCTTGTATATGTTTTTTTTTAACAATGTACTTTTTTGATATAACCTGGATTCTGTTTTGCTTGGAATCTTTTTTACTGATGAATAGCTCACAATAAAACCAGCATTACAGAATCAATTTAGCATAGATTTATCTTTAAATAATAATTGCACTCCGGTCTGATTTAATCCAATCCCATGGCAGTGTGTGTGTCGGTGCTGGACTGACCCTCTGGCGTGGAGCTCTCCTTGCGGCGGGCCGAGCTGGACGGGTTCAGGAGGCTGCTGGGATTGGGCTGGCGCTCCGGAGACTTCACGATGGCTGACATGAGGATCTGCTGACGGGCCGAGGCCGGGGTGGGCGGAGCCACATGCTCCTGCGCTTTAAAATGAGCCGCTGAGAGACAGAGAAGAGCCTCAGCATCACAACCTTTACAGGACATCGCTGGACTAAAGGGATAGTTCACCCAAAAATGTTAATTATGTCATTAATTACTCGCCCTCATGTCGTTCAAACCCATTAGACTTTCTTCGTTCATCTTCAGAACACAAAGTAAGATATTTTTGCTGAAATCCGAGAGCTCTCTGACCCTCCATAAACAGCCAAGGGACTATTGTAACTAAGATCTTACAGGTTTGGAATGACATGAGGGTGAATAATTAATGACAGTATTTTATTTTGGGGTGACCGATGTAGTGACGTCTCACCCTCCTCTCGTAGGGAGCGCAGCTCGATCCTCATCTTCTGCAGCGCCTCCTCCAGCTCTGAGCAGCGCACGCGCTCCTTCTCCAGCGCTGCTTTCATATCACCGTACTGCAGAGGAACAGAGGATTGAGACGAGACCGCGGCGGCGCTGTTAGCCGTGACGCCCACCTCCTCACGCCGCCGCCCGAATATACCCTAAAACACACAGGTCACATGACACACTGCACTGTTTATTTCTGCTAGCTGTATCTTTTAAGTGTTTAATGTTTTATATATATATATATATATATATACACACACACACACAGGTGCATCTCAGTTAATTAGAATGTCATGGAAAAGTTCATTTATTTCAGTAATTCAACTCAAACTGTGAAACTCATGTATTAAATAAATTCAGTGCACACAGACTAAAGTAGTGTAAGTCTTTGATTCTTTTAATTGTGATGATTTTGACTTACATTTAAAAAAAACAACAATTCAATTCAATCTCGACAAATTAGAATACCTCATAAGAAAAAAAAAAAAAAAAAAACATCCGTGACATTCTACTTGACTGAGAAGCACCTGTATGTGTTAAAGTGTAATGTATTTCTGTGATGCTCCGCTGTATTTTAAGCATCATTCCTCCAGTCTTCAGTGTCACATGATCTTCAGAAATCTGATTTAGTTCATATTATCATCATGTATTACTGGTGCTCAGTTATTAATAACCGTTCTTATGGTAGTGTACAGTGACTCTAGACGGTTCGATGAAAACCAGGCCAGAATCTCCTGATATTTCCATGTTTTCCAGGACTGTGAGAACAGTTTTATTCTCTTTAATAAAGCTAGTTCTAGATGTAGCAGAAACCACACGCAGACAGACACCAAAACTCAAAAGTGCCTGTGGTTCAGCTAGACACATTCAATCCCACAAATCAAACCCAAGCTCAGTCTTAAATGTACATCAGACTGTAATGAGACAGATTTTCTGAATGAGGTGAAGTCTGAGTCTCATTAGCATGCTCCAGTCTCTCTCACCTTCTTCTTCTTGGTGGGCTGGTCCATCTTGGCCTGCAGGAAGTCGATGAGTTTGGTCTGCTGTGAGATGGTTCCCTCCATCTTCACTTTCTCGTGTGAGTAGACGGCCTGAGGAGAGACCAGGAGGAAGAACATGGAGACACAGATGAGTTAAGTTATAATGTGGACATTGACCCGAATAACCCTAAATGAAACTCAAATTCACAACACTACAGAAGACAAGTGTCACTTCTCAGCTCAAGTCAGTTCTCATCCAATACAATCCAGAGTTACTATTGTTAACTAAAACAATGTCTTCAAATTAATTTAATACTAATATTATATGTGCTTTATGTCAGCTAGTTGCCAGGGCATCATTTCTCAATTTCATTCAGTTTAACTTGATGCTCTAAACTAAAAGAAAATCAGCAAAACCGATACATCGGTCGACCTCATATATATATATTTATATAACATTATGCAGTTTTTCACTGATAGTCATGATATTTTATTGCTATAATCAGGGCCGGTTCTAGGGTGAGAGGAGATCTGGGGCTTAGCCCAGAAAAATCCATCAAATATAAAATTTGGAATACAGAAATATGAAATTATGAAAAAAAATTTGAATGGTACTTTGCCACTAGGTGGCAGCATGCCACTGCCTTAATGAGTGAGTCGGTCAGGCATTTAATCAATGGATTCGTTAGAAACTGATGATATATTCAGAAAAAAAGTAAGCAACTGTTTTTATGAATGGGTCAGTGAATCATTTACGCAAGCAAATGTATTCAGTAAACACCGTTGTGTGTTACTGCACAGCACAACAACATGCTTTGTTTGGAACCATTTCCTTAGCGAAATATGTCTTTTTTTATTATCTTGTTTATTGCATTGTTGCCCTGACACGAAAAGTCTGCCACAGACCGTGCTAACCAAACATTATAACCGCTCTGTGTGTGTGTGTGTGTGTGTGTGTCCTAAAGACTGTGCTGCGCAACCGTTAACTGTTAACGTTAGTTGTTCAAAATGTAACGTTAAATCAGACACAATTTAAAACCGAAAAAGAAATATAATACTATGATTAAAATTTACAGATACCTGAAGCTGATGTATCTTGGAGTTCAAGTGTTCCCTGGCGGTGTTTTACTTCCTCTTTTTGAAGAATTTTGAAATATCCATTTTAATTTTCAAATAAATAGATCTAGTAAAACTACACGCCAACAAAACGCCTGCCTCCAGAAGATCTCATTTCATTGGCTGGATCATACAGATGCTCATCGATGGTTGGCCAGTTTACATGTCAGTCAGCAGCACTAGACTCAGTGGACGGTTTTCGTCGGGTGTGAATGACAACGTGTAAATTGACAGACACTGTAGACCTGAGTCGAGAGATATTTATTTAATTTTAATATAAATTTATTCACTGAGCATGAAAACTCATTGATGGCATGGTGGTAATAAAAACATTCAGGGCTTTACTGAAAACATTCGGGGCTCCAGCCCCCTTAGCCCACCCCTAACGCCGCCCCTGGCTATAATAAACGTGCGTCAGCAATATTTTGCTCCCTCTTGTGGCCTCCTGGAGAAAAGCCAAAAGCCTTTTTCCCCCTTAACTGAAATTATGCATTTTAAATTAAACTATAATCAGAATATACATAAATATTAAGTGCAAAATTCGAATTTAGTTTTCAGCCATTTTTTGGCAGCCTGGTCTCAACTATATATTGTGATGTGTATGGTATCTTGAGGTTTTTGGTGTGTGTGCGTGAGTGTGAATGTGTGTGTGTCTGTGTAAGTGAGTGAATGAGTGTGTGTAAGTGTAAGAGTGTGTGTGTGTGTGTGTTGACACCTGTATGTTCTCCAGCTGGTACTCGAGGTCGGTTCTCTCGGTCTTGAGCAGGTCGGTCTGGTCCAGTGCGTCCTGTAGTCCCTGTGTCAGTCTGAAGATGTGTGTCTTCTGCAGGTCCATCTGCTGCTGCAGCTTCCCTTGCTGACACACACACACACACACACACATCAGTCCAGAGAAACCCCTGGTAGTGACCACTTCAGATAGGGAAGACCTCTGATATCATAACTATAACATATAGGACGCTCATCTTTATTTTAGTGGAGAAGCTGTTGTAAATGTTGAGATCAGAGATACTGAAGGTCTTCTGCAGTGTCTTGTGTGTATATGTTTGTTTTCTCTGTTTCAACTGGACAGATGTATCATTTTATTTATGTTTTGCTGATGTCCTCATCTATGTTTCTGCTCTTGGATTCCATTAAAAATATCTTAATTTGTGTTCAGAAGATGAACCGAGGTCTTCTGGGTTTGGAACGACATGAGGGTTTGTAAATGAAAATTGCAATTTCAATAAGGCAGAAGCTGAGTTTGTCATATATTTTGCATATACAGGCTGCTTAAAATATATGTATGTTTGAGAACAGTTAGAGTCCACTGTTGTGTTTCTCACCTCTTCCATGAGTCTCTGTTTGAGTTCTCTCTCCGTCTCCAGCTTCTGCTGAAGGCTCCTCGCGTTCATCTCCAGCATGGCGTGCTTCTTCTCCAGGTCATTGAGCTGAAACAGCACCACAACACAATCAACCGCACATTTAAACAGCACAGCCTCTCCTGTCTGAGGGAACAGGAGTGCACCGCAGTGTTTAATGGATCTCCATCAGCTGCAGCGTAGGACAGACTGTTGCGAGTGTGTTTGTGTCACTCACAGTATCAGACAGACTCTCAGCTTTCAGTCTCTGCTCTTTCAGCGCCTGCTGCAGAGCCACGATCTCGGCCTTGTGTTCACGGACGGCCAGCTCCACCGCCTGACGAGACTCTGAGCTGCGCTGGTCCGCTCGCAACCTGAGGAACAGGGTCGAGTCAAGCCACAACACTACAGGAAAACAACATCTACATGCACTAGCATTCAAAAGCTTCTGGCTTTAACTGATCCAAAAATACGGTAACAACTGTGAAATAGTTTTGTAACTTAGAAAGACATGTTCCTATGTGAATATAGTGTACAGTCAAACCATCATTTATTCAGACACCTTCAACATTTCTCACATTATCAGTTTATTCGCAGTAGTTTAGAAAATGGTAATGAAGTATGACAAGATCTGTGTCAGAACAAATTCATCTTGATGATGTCAGATAACTTTGATTGAAAGGTTTGTAATGTATTCTGTCGAAAAGCTGTTAAATTTAAGAACACAATTAGGTAAAACCAATTTAGTGCTTAATTTAGTTCAGTCTGTGGTGTGTAAAGATCACATTAGCAATTAAAGAAAACACACTTCAGTAAAACATGCTCAGCTCAAAGTGTCAGGATTCACAGATAAATGTAAAGTTTAAAAGAACGGTATTTATGTGAAATGGAAATCTTTGGGAACATTATAGACGTCTTTATTGTAACTTTTGATCGATTTAATGCAATGCCTGAAGCTGCTGATGAATTGTATTAAACTCAAGGCCATGATGTTTAGCGTGCACCTGTTCTGCTTCTCGTTGTCCAGCAGTCTCTGCATGTCTCTGGTCCTGCGCTCCGCCTGACTCTTCTCGTCCTCCAGAGCAGATCTCCAGTTCTCCCACTGTCTCTCCTTCTCCAGCAGCTCATCGTTCAGACTCTCCAGCTCCACCACCTGCTCCTCCAGCATGCTGCACGTGGTCTTCAGAGTCTCGATGTTCTGCAGACACAAGCACACACTCCTATAACACACCGCAGTACACTACATGCAGTCTGGGGAATTACTAGTGCTCATCACTGTCTGTTTTAGTCATTTAAATAGCATAGGTTTATCTTAATATACTAGTTTATGACATTGTATAATAATATTACATCACCCAAATATGTGACCCTGGAGCACAAAACCAGTCATAACGGTCAATTTTTGGAAATTGAGATTTCTGCATCATCTGAAGCTGAATAAATGATCTCTCCAGTGATGTGTGGTTTGTTCGGAGGACAATATTTGTCTGAGATACAACTATTAGAAAATCTGGAATCTGAGGGAGCAAAAAAATCTAAATATTGAGAAAATCATCTTTAAAGTTGTTCAAATGAAGTTCTTAGCAATGAATATTACTAATCAGACATTAAGTTTTTATATTTTTACGGTAAGAAAGTTACTAAATATCTTCATGGAACATTATCTTAATATCTTAATGATTTTTGGCATAAAAGAAAAATCTATAATTGTGTCCCAAACAATGTATTGTTGTCTATTTCTACAAATCTGTGCTACTGATGACTGCTTCTGTGCTGCAGGGACTCAAATATATTTATTTCCTTCTGATTCTCGTTGTCAGTGCTGGTCTGTTTACCTCATATTGCTCTTTATGAAAAGTGATAAGTGTATAAAACATATAACAACAGGACAAACATATAGTTGATGGCTACACATGATCATATCATGCCTCTAGACACTTCTTTGTGAAGAATACAGAGGACATGTTCTGTAGCAGCGGTCACGTGTGTGTGTTTGCGCACCTGTTTCTGGTTGCTCAGGTGCATCTCTCGGTCGGCCGCCTCTCTGCGCAGACGGTCCACGTCCTGACTGAGCTGCAGTCGCTCCTCGCTCTCCAGCGTCAGCTCGTCCAGCTGCTTGGACAGATAGAAGTTCTGGCGGTTCAGCTCGGCGTTCTCCTGGGTCAGCTGCGTCAGCTGCTCCTCCAGATCCGTGATCACCTGTGAACACACTCCACTGATCAACACATCATCCATCAGGGAGGATCCGAGCAGCTCACTGATCTCACGGATCGATGAAGGTGACAGAAGCGTCCCAGAGTGCACTGATTCTGTCGTGTGCCACTCTTTAGATCTCTGATTCTTCAGCTGTTCTGATCAATACTATCTCTCCGATCCCTGAGGATCCTATCGAGCACAACACACCACTCAAACCTGACAGTTTCGATCTCTCGTCCTGTGTAGATGCCATTTCATTCAAAGTGAATCAAGAGAACGTTTTGAGTAAAAGTATGAAGTCTGTCAGACAAATGTCGTCCCATTGAAGAGAACTATCATATTCAACCCTCCTGAGCAGTGCAGGGGATTGTGGGAAATCTCAGCACAGATAAACGCACACTCACCGAGCAGCTGTCTCGGAGCGCGTCAAACTTGCGCTGAAGCTCATCTCTGTGGGCCTGCAGGAGAAGACAAACACATAATGCTCAGATGATGCTCACTGTTCGACACTTTTAGCTCTATACCCCAAAGATTCAGTTTGTCAAGCTCACTGTACACTTGTAGAATTAAACAGGCTGTTTTTGGTGCTTCATTGCTGCCACATGTAAATAATGCTCAGGAGTCCCTCCCAAAAATATATCTAGTGTAGAATAAACAGCAAGACCCAGTTCACAGTCATGTCACTGGTTTCTCAAACTGGGGATAGTGCAGTTATTGAGATCTGGAAGAAATCATTAAACCATAAAAAATATAACATTTAAATAAATATATTATTTTTTTATAAAAAATTTTTTTTTAAATAAATATTATAAATATTAATACATTAAGTGTTTACTTTCATGTAATACATATTTATATAATAAACTTTTTTTTTTTCTGGCTGCCTGTAATTGTACCTGTTATAATTGTATTTATTTATTTTTTTTAAGTTAAAGAGTTTAGAGTTAAAGCAATTTTGGTGCGATCTTTTTTTTATATATATAAATATTCATCAATTTCAGTTTTTGTTATTTCAGCACTGAAAGTTACACTAATAAAATGTGAAATGCTGACTCCGGAACAATTTTTTATTATCTTGCAGTTAACATTTATTTTATTTTAAGAAACTTTTGAAATATTTTTAGTCAACCATAACAATAAAAATAATTAGTAATTTTCTTTTTAAATGATTCACTGGAATGTCTTTATTTTATATAAATGTACACAATTATTTATGAATTAAATATTTTATTTGTTTACCTGCATGGCATGTGACCCAGTGTTACTATTATATTGAATTAGTTTATTTTTTAGTTTCCATTTAAATTTTTTACATTATTTATATCAGTATTTTTAGAACCATTAAATCTAATTTTTCTAGTTAAATCTAAATTTAGTGCATCAAGTTAAACTACATGAAAATGAGAAATGTAATATATAGATATACACACATATATATTTATATAGAGATCGATTTTTTTAGTTTTGTTATGTTTTATTTAATATTTTTTTAAATGGTGCAAAATGAACGCACAGAGAACAGGTGAGTGTGTTAAGTTAGTGAAATCAGAGTTCTGGCTCGGTCTGGTTTAAGGGTTTGCATGCGTCTCACTCTCAGCGCTGTGATCTCCTCCTCAGCTTCGGCTGTGGTCTCCTCCAGCTCGGTCTTGGCCTGCTGTAGCTGACTCTCTAGCGCGTGTCTCGCCGCCTGCAGGCTGCTGATCTGAGACTCTCTCTCCTGCAGCGACAGCGTGAGCTCCGTCACCTGACGCTTGATCTCCAGCTTCTGCTCCTCATGCTCCAGACCCATCTCAAACACACACACACACACACACACACACACACGGTCAAGCATCATGTGTAATAACCTCACTACTACATTCAAACCTGCCTGACCAATGCAAGCTAGTCTGGTAACCACCATCAGTCTTCTATGATTATCTTCTAACATTCTCACATTTCAACACTAGTGATGCACCTACATTTCACTAAACATGATGTTTTTTCATTTTGTCAAACACATTTTTTTTCTGTTGATGCACAAACAAAACACTAAACATTCACTGAACTTT